>NW_024374035.1:0-307 GCF_014805655.1 Passer montanus
CATTTGGGGACATTTGGGGACCTCCTGGGGACCTCTTGGGGACATTTTGGGACCTTCTGGGAGATCTTGGTGACATTTGGGAACCTCCTAGGGACATCTTGGGGACATTTGGGGACATTTGAGGACATCTGGGGACATTTGGGAACTTCCTGGGGACATCTGGGGATGTTCTGGGGACATTTGGGGACATTTGGGGACCTCCTGGGACAGGTCCTGGGTGATTTGGGACCTTCTGGGACCTCTTGGGGACATTTGGGCCACCTGGGACCTCTTGGGGACATTTGGGCCACCTGGGACCACTCCTGGG
>NW_024374035.1:1239-9433 GCF_014805655.1 Passer montanus
GGCAACCTTCTAGAACCTTCTGGGCCACTCCTGGGCCACCTGGGAACCTTCTAGAACCTTCTGGGCCACCTGGGAACCTTCTAGAACCTTCTGGAACCTCCTGGGCACCTTCTAGAACCTTCTGGGACCTTCTGGGCACCTTCCAGAACTTTCTGGGCCACCCGTGACCCCTCTTTGGCCACCTGTGACCCCACCTGGACCACCTGGGCACCTTCCAGAACCTTCCGGAACCTTCCGGCACCTCCCGTCCCCGGTGGCCGCTCCCCGCTCCGCCGGCCATGTCGTCGGCGCTGGTGCTGGCCGTCTACATCGTGACCTTCACCGTCGGCTTCCCGGCCAACGTCTTCACGCTGGCCGTGCTGGCGGCCAAGTCGCGGCGCCGCCCGTCGGCGCTGACGGCGGCCGAGCTGCTCCTGCTCAACCTCACCGCCGCCGACCTCCTCCTCCTCCTCTTCCTGCCCTTCAAGATGGCGGAGGCGGCGGCGGGCATGGCGTGGCCGCTGCCGGCGGCGCTGTGCCCGCTGGCCAACTTCTGCTTCTACTCCAGCATGTACCTGAGCAGCCTCTTCCTGGCGGCGCTGAGCGTGCGGCGCTACCTGGGCGTGGCCTTCCCGCTGCGCCTGCAGGGCCGGCGCCGGCCCGGCCGCGTGCTGGCGCTCAGCGCCGCCATCTGGCTGCTGGCCTGCGGCCACTGCTCCGTCGTCTTCGTGGCCGAGTTCACCAGGGACGCGCCCGGCGGGGGCGCGGCCAATGGCAGCCGAGGGGGCGGGGCCGGGAGGTTTGGGGGTGATGGCGGTGGGGACGCCGTGGGGGATGGCGTTGATGGCAAGGTGGTCGGCCCTGTTGGCGCCGTGGCCAACCGCGTTGACCCCAAAACCTTCAACGCCATTGACCCCAAAACCTTCAACCCCGTTGACCCCATGGCCAACCCCATTGACCCCACTGACCCCAAAATGTTCAACCCCATTGACCCCAAAACCTTCAACCCCATTGACCTCAAAACCTTCACTGACCCCATGGCCAACCCCGTTGACCCCAAAATCTTCAACCTCATTGACCCCAACACCTTCAACCCCATTGACCCCATGGCCAACCCCATTGATCGCATTGACCCCAAAATCTTCAACCCCATTGACCCCATGGACAACCCCATTGACCGCATTGACCCCAAAATGTTCATTGACCCCATGGCCAACCCCGTTGACCCCATTGACCCCAAGACCTCCAACCCCAAATCCCCCAAGACCCTCAACCCCATTGACCCCAAGGTCAATTCCATTGACCCCAAGGTCAACCCCAACCTTTCCAAGACCCCCAACCCCAAATCCCCCAAGACCCTCAAACTCATTGACCCCAAGGTCAACCCCATTGACCCCAACCCCAAATCTCCCAACCCCACTGACCCCAACATCAACTCCATTGACCCCATTGACCCATCCTCAAAAAAGGCCGAAAAATCCTCAAAAAATGGCCAAAAATTCTCCAAAAATGGCCAAAAAATCCCTAAAAAATCCTCCAAAAATGGCCAAAAAATCCCTCAAAAAATCCCTAAAAAATCCCCCAAGAATCCCCAAAAAATGTCCAAAAAATCCCTAAAAAATCCTTAAAAATGCCCAAAAACTTCTCCAAAAATCCCCCAAAAATGGCCCAAAAATAAAAAAAATTCCTCAAAAAACCGCCCAAAAATTCCCTCAAAAAGCTGCAAAATTTAAAAAAAGCCCCAAAAATCCCCAAAAAATGACAAAACATCCCCCTCAAAATGGCCAAAAAATCTCCCAAAAATCCCCAAAAAATCCCCAAAATTCCCCAAAAACTCCCCCAAAAATCCTCAAAAAAAACAATCCCCCAAAAATCCCCAAAATTTCCCCAAAAACTCCTCATAAAAAACCTCAAAATGTTTTCAAAAATCCCCCAAAAAATCCCCAGAAATGAAGAAAATTTGCGGGGGGCGACGACGTCACGGCATACGCATGACGTCATCTCAACGCGTCTCCGCAATGGCGTCACCCGCGTGGTGACGTCACAAATCGGAACGAATCGTCGCCAAGGGCCCGCGACGGGGCGGAAATGACGTCACGCCTGTCGCGACAGCGCCGATCGCAGCGTCCTTCCCGCCCTTTCTCCGTTGCCATGGCGACGGTCCTCCAGCGCCGCCCGCCCCAAGATGGCGGCGCCCCAAGATGGCCGCTCCGCCCCGCTCGCCCTTGGCGCCTCTATGGTCGCGCGCGCCCCGCGCCGCCTCGACCAATAGGAGCGCTCCGTGGGCGGGGCCAACCAGTGAACACACCAATCACACAGCAAAACGTCACGAAAGGGGCGTGGCCCACACCGCCCCTGACCCCTGAAGGCGGGACGGGAACTCAACCGTGAGGCGGCGGCCAATGAGAAGCGAGCGAGGGCGGGATTAAGCCGGGATCGACCAATCGGCGCGCGGGGGCGGGAAGCGCTGGCCAATGGGAGCGCGGGGTGGGCGTGGCTTCGAGCTCGGCGCTCTCCGGCCGCCACCGCGTGAGTTCGGCGTGGGGGGGGAGGGGCGGCGGCGATTTTGGGGCGATTTTGGGCGATTTTGGGACTTTTTGGGGTCCCCCCAGCGGGGTCGAGGAGGGGGCGGGGCGAGCTCCTTGTGGGGGGTGGGGTGGCGCGGGGATTCAAAAAATGGCCAAAAATTCTCCAAAAATGGCCAAAAAATCCCTAAAAAATCCTCAAAAAATGGCCAAAAATTCTCCAAAAATGGCCAAAAAATCCCTAAAAAATCCTCAAAAAATGGCCAAAAATTCTCCAAAAATGGCCAAAAAATCCCTAAAAAATCCTCAAAAAATGGCCAAAAATTCTCCAAAAATGGCCAAAAAATCCCTAAAAAATCCTCAAAAAATGGCCAAAAATTCTCCAAAAATGGCCAAAAAATCCCTAAAAAATCCTCAAAAAATGGCCAAAAATTCTCCAAAAATGGCCAAAAAATCCCTAAAAAATCCTCAAAAAATGGCCAAAAATTCTCCAAAAATGGCCAAAAAATCCCTAAAAAATCCTCAAAAAATGGCCAAAAATTCTCCAAAAATGGCCAAAAAATCCCTAAAAAATCCTCAAAAAATGGCCAAAAATTCTCCAAAAATGGCCAAAAAATCCCTAAAAAATCCTCAAAAAATGGCCAAAAATTCTCCAAAAATGGCCAAAAAATCCCTAAAAAATCCTCAAAAAATGGCCAAAAATTCTCCAAAAATGGCCAAAAAATCCCTAAAAAATCCTCAAAAAATGGCCAAAAATTCTCCAAAAATGGCCAAAAAATCCCTAAAAAATCCTCAAAAAATGGCCAAAAATTCTCCAAAAATGGCCAAAAAATCCCTAAAAAATCCTCAAAAAATGGCCAAAAATTCTCCAAAAATGGCCAAAAAATCCCTAAAAAATCCTCAAAAAATGGCCAAAAATTCTCCAAAAATGGCCAAAAAATCCCTAAAAAATCCTCAAAAAATGGCCAAAAATTCTCCAAAAATGGCCAAAAAATCCCTAAAAAATCCTCAAAAAATGGCCAAAAATTCTCCAAAAATGGCCAAAAAATCCCTAAAAAATCCTCAAAAAATGGCCAAAAATTCTCCAAAAATGGCCAAAAAATCCCTAAAAAATCCTCAAAAAATGGCCAAAAATTCTCCAAAAATGGCCAAAAAATCCCTAAAAAATCCTCAAAAAATGGCCAAAAATTCTCCAAAAATGGCCAAAAAATCCCTAAAAAATCCTCAAAAAATGGCCAAAAATTCTCCAAAAATGGCCAAAAAATCCCTAAAAAATCCTCAAAAAATGGCCAAAAATTCTCCAAAAATGGCCAAAAAATCCCTAAAAAATCCTCAAAAAATGGCCAAAAATTCTCCAAAAATGGCCAAAAAATCCCTAAAAAATCCTCAAAAAATGGCCAAAAATTCTCCAAAAATGGCCAAAAAATCCCTAAAAAATCCTCAAAAAATGGCCAAAAATTCTCCAAAAATGGCCAAAAAATCCCTAAAAAATCCTCAAAAAATGGCCAAAAATTCTCCAAAAATGGCCAAAAAATCCCTAAAAAATCCTCAAAAAATGGCCAAAAATTCTCCAAAAATGGCCAAAAAATCCCTAAAAAATCCTCCAAAAATGGCCAAAAAATCCCTCAAAAAATCCCTAAAAAATCCCCCAAGAATCCCCAAAAAATGTCCAAAAAATCCCTAAAAAATCCTTAAAAATGCCCAAAAACTTCTCCAAAAATCCCCCAAAAATGGCCCAAAAATCAAAAAAAATTCCTCAAAAAACCGCCCAAAAATTCCCTCAAAAAGCTGCAAATATTAAAAAAAAGCCCCAAAAATCCCCCAAAAATGACAAAACATCCCCCTCAAAATGGCCAAAAAATCTCAAAAAACTCCCCAAAAAAATCCCCAAAAATTCCCCAAAAATCCTCAAAAAAATCCCCAAAAAATCCCCAAAATTTCCCCAAAAACTCCTCATAAAAAACCCCAAAATATTTTCAAAAATCCCCCAAAAAATCCCCAGAAATGAAGAAAACTCGCGGGGGGCGACGACGTCACGGCATACGCAAAATCCCCCAAAAATCCCCAAAAAATCCCCAAAATTCCCCAAAAACTCCCCCAAAAATCCTCAAAAAAAACAATCCCCCAAAAATCCCCAAAATTTCCCCAAAAACTCCTCATAAAAAACCTCAAAATGTTTTCAAAAATCCCCCAAAAAATCCCCAGAAATGAAGAAAACTCGCGGGGGGCGACGACGTCACGGCATACGCATGACGTCATCTCAACGCGTCTCCGCAATGGCGTCACCCGCGTGGTGACGTCACAAATCGGAACGAATCGTCGCCAAGGGCCCGCGACGGGGCGGAAATGACGTCACGCCTGTCGCGACAGCGCCGATCGCAGCGTCCTTCCCGCCCTTTCTCCGTTGCCATGGCGACGGTCCTCCAGCGCCGCCCGCCCCAAGATGGCGGCGCCCCAAGATGGCCGCTCCGCCCCGCTCGCCCTTGGCGCCTCTATGGTCGCGCGCGCCCCGCGCCGCCTCGACCAATAGGAGCGCTCCGTAGGCGGGGCCAACCAGTGAACGCACCAATCACACAGAAAAACGTCACGAAAGGGGCGTGGCCCACACCGCCCCTGACCCCTGAAGGCGGGACGGGAACTCAACCGTGAGGCGGCGGCCAATGAGAAGCGAGCGAGGGCGGGATTAAGCCGGGATCGACCAATCGGCGCGCGGGGGCGGGAAGCGCTGGCCAATGGGAGCGCGGGGTGGGCGTGGCTTCGAGCTCGGCGCTCTCCGGCCGCCACCGCGTGAGTTCGGCGTGGGGGGGGAGGGGCGGCGGCGATTTTGGGGCGATTTTGGGCGATTTTGGGACTTTTTGGGGTCCCCCCAGCGGGGTCGAGGAGGGGGCGGGGCGAGCTCCTTGTGGGGGGTGGGTTGGCGCGGGGATTTGGCGGGAGAAGGCGGCGATTTGGCGGGAATCGCTTTTGGGGTGAAATTTGGGGATTCCGGGGTGGAAATTTTTTAAAAATTTAATTTTTTTTTTTGTTCGCAGCCCCTCCCCCAGCATGGGCAACGTCTGGGCCGCAGGGTCGCCCCCTCCCCAGCCCAAAAATCGGCCCAAAATCCAGAAAAATCAGCCCAAAAATCTGCACAAAAATCACCTGAAATCGGCCCAAAAATCGGCCCAAAAATCACCAGATTCAGCCCGAAAAACAGCCCAAAATTCCCAAAAATCAGCCCAAAATTCAGAAAAATCAGCCCAAAAATGAGCCCAAAATCCAGAAAAATTAGCACAGAAATCAGCCCCAAAATCGGCCCAAAAATCAGGCCAAAATTCCCAAAAGTCACCAAAATCGGCCCAAAAATGAGTTCAAAATCTAGAAAAATCAGCCCAAAAATCAGCTCCAAATTCACCAAAGATTGGCCCAAAGATCGGCCCAAAAATCACCAAAATCGGCCCAAAAATCAGCCCCAAAATCAGCCCAAAATTGAGAAAAATCAGCCCCAAAATCGGCTCAAAAATCACCTGAAATTGGCCCAAAAATGAGCCCAAAATCCAGAAAAATCTCAGCAAAAATCAGCACAAAAATCCCCAATATTGGGCCTAAAATCAGCCCCAAAATCAGCCCAAAATTGAGAAAAATCAGCGCAAAAATCAGCCCAAAATCCAGAAAAATCAGCCCAAAAATCGGCCCCAAAATCACCAAAATTGGTGCAAAAAAGAGCTCAATATCCAGAAAAATCAGCCCAAAATTCAGTCCAAATTTCCCATAAATCAGCACAAAAATCAGACCCAAAATGAGCCCAAAATCCAGAAAAATCAGCACCAAAATGGGCCCAAAAATCAGCACAAAAATCACCAAAATCAGCCCCAAAATCAGCCCAAAATTGAGAAAAATCAGCCCCAAAATCAGCACCAAAATGGGCCCAAAAATCAGCCCAAAAATGAGCCCAAAATTCAGAAACATCAGCCCAAAATCCAGAAAAATCAGCCCAAAAATCACCAAAATCGGCCCAAAAATGAGCCCGAAATCCAGAAAAATCAGCAAAACAATCAGCCCAAAAATCACCAAAATCGGCTCCAAAATCAGCCCAAAAATGGGCCCAAAATCCAGAAAAATCTGCATAAAAATCAGCTCAAAAATCAGCCCAAAAATTGGCCCAAAAATCAGGACAAAATCCAGAAAAATCGGCCCAAAAATCACCAAAATCAGCCCAAAAATTGGCCCAAAAATGAGCTCAAAATTCCCAAAGATCAGCCCAAAAATCAGAAAAATCTGCACAAAATCAGCCCAAAAATCAGCCCAAAATCCAGAAAAATCAGCCCCAAAATGAGCCCAAAATTCCCAAAAATCAGCCCAAAATCTGCGAAATTCCCAATTTCCCTCCAAGTCCCCAATTTTCCCTCCCAAAAAACCTTAAAATCCCCCCAAATTCCCAAATTTGCCCCAAAAATTCCCAAGTTTTCCCCAAAAATGCCTCAAAATTTCCCCCCAAAAATCCCATTTTTCTCCCAAATTCCCAATTTGCCCTCCCAAAATTCCCCAAAAATTCCCCAAATTCCCAATTTTCCCTCCCAAAATTCCCAATTTTCCCCCCAAAATCCAAATTTTGTCCCAAAAATCCCCAATTTTCCCTCCCAAAAATGCCATAAAATTGCCCCAAATTCCCAACTTTTCCCCAAAATTCCCCCAAATTTCCTCTAAAATTCCCAATTTTCCCCCTAAAATCCCCCAACAATCCAAATTTTGTCCCCAAAATCCCAATTTTCCCTCCCAAAAAGCCTCAAAATCCCCCTAAATTCCCAAAAAATTCCCAAAATTCCCATTTCCACCAAAATCCCTCAAAATTTCCCCACCAAAATCCCATTTTTTCTCCCAAATTCCCCAAAATTCCCAATTTTCCCTCCCAAAATTCCCAGTTTTCCCCCCAAAATCCCCCCAAAATCCAAATTTTGTCCCCAAAAATCCCAAATTTTCCCTCCCAAAAAGCCTTAAAACCCCCCAAATTCCCCAATTTTTCCCAAATATTCCCAAAAATCCCCAAATTTCCCCCAAAAATCCCCTTTTTTCTCACAAATTCCCAATTTTTCCTCCCAAATTTCCTCCCAAAATTCCCCCAAAATGCCCAATTTTCCCCCAAATTCCCCAATTTCCCCAAAAATCGCCTTTTTTCTCACAAATTCCCAATTTTTCCTCCCAAATTTCCTCCCAAAATTCCCAATTTCCCCCCTAAAATCGCCCAAAAATCCAAATTTTGTTCCAAAAAAATCCCCAATTTTCTCTCAAATTCCCAAATTTTTCTCAAAATTCCCCCAATTTTCCCAATTTTTCCCCAAATTCCCAGAGCTGTTCCCGGTGCAGATGGAGGGGGTGAAGCTGACGGTGAACAAAGGGCTCAGCAACCACTTCCAGGTGAGAATTCCCAAATTTTGGGCAAATTTGGGACATTTTGGGAATTTAAAAAAAAATTATATTTTTAGGGATTTTAATGGAATTTTTTGGGGTTTTTTGGGGGGATTTTGAAGAGAATTTTTGGGGATTTTTTTTAATTTTTTGGGATTTTTGGGGGGAGTTTTGATAATTTTTGGAATTTGGGAAATTTTGGGAATATTACAAAAAATTGTATTGTTAGGGATTTTAATGGGATTTTTTTGGGATTTTTTGGGAATTTTACAGGGAATTTTTGAGATTGTTTTTGGGGAATTTTT
>NW_024374036.1:0-436 GCF_014805655.1 Passer montanus
GGATTTTGGGGGGATTTTCAGGCTTGGGACTCTCTGAGACCCACAAATCTCTCTAAATTCCCCCCAAATTTTCCCGAATTTTCCCAAAATGTGCGGAATTTTCCCCAAATTCCCAGGGCAGCTTCGTGTACGTCTTCGACGGGATCCCGGCGCTGCTGGATGGGGGAGGGGTGCAGGGGGACCCCACCCTGATCGGGGCCCTCTGCGGGGGCGGGACCCCCCACAGCCTCAGCCTGGAGGCCAAGTCAGGAGAGGGGACCCCAAAAACCCCAAAATCACCCCAAAAAACCCAAAATCCACCCCAAAAACCACAAAAATCACCCCAGAAAACCCAAAATCCACCCAAAAACGCCCAAAATCCACCCTGGGACCCCCCACAGCCTCAGCCTGGAGGCCAAGTCAGGAGAGGGGACCCCAAAAACCCCAAAATCACCCC
>NW_024374037.1:0-436 GCF_014805655.1 Passer montanus
TCTAACTTTGAAGTTAGCTCTGCTTTGAGCAACACATTAAATTCCTGAGGTCCCTCCCAACCTAGATTTCTCTCCATCACTTATTTAAATAAGACATACGTGAGCATCTGATTACCAATTCTTGACCATGATCAAATATTATTGTGATTAAATATTTTAGGAGGGATTTGCAATAAACTTAGAAGTCTTACAGAGCGCTCACAGGAATTAAGTATTTGATTAATTTCTGCTGTTTCTGTTGTTGCTGGCAAAATTCCCAGGGAAACCTGTCCTTATAATTTTTTGTTCTGCAGATATACACCTCTAGTTGTTAAAATAGGCTGTTACTGTAGTGTTTGTACATGGCAGATTTGAAGTATATAACAGTTGTCACCAAGGCAAGCATTTGGCTCTTAGGGAAGACTTTTGTAGAAGAGCCTTGGAATCTAGTAGAAAA
>NW_024374038.1:0-436 GCF_014805655.1 Passer montanus
GGGTTTTTTTGGAGTGGATTTTGGGTTTTGGGGTTTTTTTTTGTTGGATTTTGGGGGTTCCAGGGGTTTTTAGGTTTTTTTGGGGTGGATTTTGGGGTTTTGAGGGTTTTTTTGGGTGAATTTTACGGTTTTTTGGGGTGAACTTTTGGGTTTTTTTGGGGATTTTGGGAGTTTTTTGTTTGTTTTTGGGGTAATTTTGGGGTTTTGGGGGTGGATTTTGGATTTTTTTTTGGTATTTTTGGGGTGAATTTTGGGTTTTTTGGGGGTTCAGCCCCCCCTGACCCCTCCCCCCTTTTCCTCAGATGGGTCCTGGGAGCTCTCGGAGACGGAGCGGGGTGAGAGCCCCGAAATGGCCCCAAATGTCCCCAAAATGGCCCCAAATGACCCCAAAATGGCCCTGAATCTCCCCAAAATGTCCCCAAATGACCCTGAAATG
>NW_024374039.1:0-436 GCF_014805655.1 Passer montanus
GAACGCCGCCAATCAGCAGGCGCGGCCGGGCGCGCGCCTGACGGGGCGCCAATCAGCAGGCGCGGCAGAGCGCGCGGCAGGGCGGCGCGAGGCCTGAGGGGGGCTGGCGCCCCCGGGCGGGGGAAGGCGGGACTGTGGCGGCCTGTCCCGGGCGGGACCGAGCTCCTGGGGCAGAAGGTGTTTGGAATGAGGCTTGGAAATTGTGCTCCGTGTGGAGTGTGTCGGCTTGGTGTAGTGTGACCCCGGGGTCTCAAGCCCCTTTGAGCGGTTTGCTTAAAGGTACTTCAGAAGAGTGATGAATCATACACTATTTACAGACATTAGGGTCGTATGTTTCCTTGTGTCCATTATTAGGACTTGTTTCTACAAGAAAGGTAGAGGGGGAGTTTTTAGAGGGCCACGTAGTGACAGGACAAGGGGGAATGGACTCAAACTG
>NW_024374040.1:0-436 GCF_014805655.1 Passer montanus
AATATCCTAAAAATCAGCCCAAAAATGCCACAAAAAATACCCTGAAAATACCCCAAAAATAGCCCCAAAATGTCCTGAAAATATCCCAAAAGTGTCCTAAAAATATCCCCAAAAATCTCCTGAAAATATCCTAAAAATCAGCCCAAAAATGCCACAAAAAATACCCTGAAAATACCCCAAAAATAGCCCCAAAATGTCCTGAAAATATCCCAAAAGTGTCCTAAAAATATCCCCAAAAATCTCCTGAAAATATCCTAAAAATTGGCCCAAAAATGTCCCAAAAATGTCCTGAAAATATCATTAAAATGGGCCAAAAATACCCCCGAAATACCCCAAAATAACCCAAAACCAGCCCAAAAATATCCTGAAATTATCCCCAAAATACCCCCAAAACATCCTGAAATTACCCTGAAATTATCCTAAAAATCAGCCCAAA
>NW_024374041.1:0-436 GCF_014805655.1 Passer montanus
ACCCCAAATTTTCCAAAATTTTCTGATTCTCACCCCAAATTTTCCAAAACTTTCTGATTCCCACCCCAAACTTTTAAATATTTTTTCATTTTCATCCCAATTTTTCCCAAATTTTCTTATTTTCGTCCCAAATTTTCCCATTTTCACCCCAATTTTCCCAAATTTCCTGATTTCCACCCCAAATTTTCCAAAATTTTCTCATTTTCACCCCAATTTTTCCCAAATTTTCTCATTTTCATCCCAAATTTTCTGATTTTGACTCAAATTTTCCCAAATTCTCTCATTTTCATCCCAAATTCTCCCAACTATTGTGATTTTTACCCCAAATTTTCCCTTTTCACCCCAATTTTCCCCAAATTTTGTGATTTTCATCCCAATTTTTCCAATTTTCACCCCAATTTTTCCCAAATTTTTTCATTTTCATCCCAAATTCTCC
>NW_024374042.1:0-436 GCF_014805655.1 Passer montanus
TCCATCACAGCATCTTCTGGAGAAGTTGTCCAGCTACAGAAAGATCTGGAGCACTGGGTGAAGAATTGCCTGAAGGACAGAGTTCCAAAGGTTGTCACCAATGGTGTTCCTCTGGAGTTGTTTCTAGGGCCAGTCCTGTTCAACATATTTATCAATAATCTGGATGCAGGAGTTGGATGCACCACTAGCAAGTTTGTTGAGGATACCAAAAAGGGAAGTGTGGTTTGCTTTTTTGAGACACAAAAGGTCTTACAGAGGGAACTTGACAAATAGGGTAATTGGGTAATGATTAACAGGATGAAATTTAAAAGCTGAAACTGTGGATTCTGCATCTAGAATGGAGTAATGCCCAGAAAAAGTCTAAACAGGGAGAGCAGTGGTTGTAGATCAGCCCTGAAGACAAGGATCAGCTCTCCAGGAGCCAGCAGTGAGCCCT
>NW_024374043.1:0-436 GCF_014805655.1 Passer montanus
GTAGTGCTAAACCATGTAAAATCATGAACAAAACTCTAATGTATGAACAGCAAGAGATTCATACACCAGGAGTACTTTGTATCGATAGAGTTAAGACAATAAACACAAACCAATATAAATAGTAGAAGCTGATAGTTCTATTAAGGAAAATGTTAATATTTGGGCTAAAACTCTGTAGATATCATTCAGTGTTGGCTGGTTTTTGTACACACCACTTGAGCATCCCCTGTGCATCAGGGAGTGCAGTGTACCTGGCTGAGGGGCTGATCTGCTGCTTTGAGACCGGAGCACTGGAATGTGAGGCCTTTGCTATAACTGGATAAACATGAGTGTTGGAGAAAAGCTATGTTTGTTTAAATCTGATTCATGGCAGAAGATTTATGCAGTGATATTTTTAAAAGGTTTCAGGAGTTATTTTTCTGTAGAGCTGGTCAGT
>NW_024374044.1:0-436 GCF_014805655.1 Passer montanus
CCAAGTTTTGGGATCTCCAGCAAAGTTTTAGGATCCCACCCCAAAATTTTAGGGTCCCCCCGAATTTTGGGGTGCCGCAAAATTTCCGAAATTTCAAAATTTCCCCAAATCTCAGTGATTCCCACCAAGTTTTGGGATCTCCAGCAAAGTTTTAGGATCCCACCCCAAAATTTTAGGGTCCCCCCGAATTTTGGGGTGCCGCAAAATTTCCGAAATTTCAAAATTTCCCCAAATCTCAGTGATTCCCACCAAGTTTTGGGATCTCCAGCAAAGTTTTGTGATCCCACCCCGATGTTTTGGGGTCCCCCCCAGTTTTGGGGTCCCGAGTTTTGGGGTTTCCCGGAATTTTGGGGTGCGCACTCACCCCCCTCCCCTCACCACTCCACCGGGTACCCCTCGATGCCCCAAAATTTCAGCGATTCCCACCAAGTTTTGG
>NW_024374045.1:0-435 GCF_014805655.1 Passer montanus
TGTGACTTAGATTACATTACAAGATTGATTGTGACTTAGGAAGCATCTCATAATAGTTCCAATTTTTGCAATACTGAGTCTATAATATTTGCAATCCTATTTAAATATTTTAAGATGTTATTTTACTTAGATTTTTATTAGAATCAAATTTCTAAATTGCTAACCTAACAGAGCATGTCTCTATCCCATTTCTGTTTGAAATTTATTATTAGAAATTATTTCACTAAAAAGTAGGTTATAATGTAAAGAATGAATGGCATTCTAAAACATTAAAACTAAAAGTTGTATGAGCAATGGGAAAAGTAACTGGATATTGAATAACTACAGCAACATAAAAGAATTCAATATCAGCAGGACAAGTGTTGAATGAAATGGAATGACATAATTAATTACAGCCTAGGACTCGGTTTTTACTAAAATGCTAAATCAAATTTT
>NW_024374046.1:0-6247 GCF_014805655.1 Passer montanus
AATTCCCTAAAAATCCCCCAAAAATTCCCCCCCAAAAAAACCCCAAAAATTGCCCAAAAAACCCCAAAAATTCCCCGGAATCCCCAACTCCCCGAGCCCCGGGATCCCGACCCCGGGATTTGGGGTTCCCACCTGGAGGAAGCGCTGCAGCTTGCCGCCGATCAGTTTGTTGTTGAGGATGCTCCGCGCCACTGCCAGCGACGCGCGCTTCGACTGCTCCAGCATCGCCTGCCAATTCCAGGGAATGCCGGCGTTCCCAAGGAATTCCCGGGATTCCGGGAATCCCAGGGGGTTTGCCAGGGAATTCCGGGAATTTCAGGGGGTTTGCCAGGGAATTCCAGGAATTTCAGGGGTTCCAGGGGGTTTTAAGGGGATTTCAGGGGATTTTAAGGGGATTCCAGGGGATTCCAGGAGGTTTTTCAGAGAATCCCAGGGGTTTTTTTCAGGGGATTCCAGGGAATTCCAGGAATTTCAGGGGGTTCCAGGGGATTTTCCAGGGGGTTTTCAGGGAATTCTGGGAATTCCAGGGGGTTCCAGGGGGTTTTAAGGGGATTTCAGGGGTTTTTTCAGGGAATTTCAGGGGATTCTAGGAGGTTTTTCAGAGAATGCCAGGGGTTTTTTCAGGGAATTCCGGGAATTTCAGGGGGTTCCAGGGGATTTTCCAGGGGGTTCCAGGGGTTTTCAGGGAATTTCAGGGGATGCCAGGAGGTTTATCAGGGAATTCCAGGGGTTTTTTCAGGGAATTCCGGGGAATTCCAGGGGATTTCAGGGGGATCCAGGGGGTTTTCAGGGAATTCTGGGAATTCCAGGGGGTTCCAGGGGGTTTTAAGGGGATTTCAGGGGTTTTTTCAGGGAATTCCGGGGAATTCCAGGGGATTTCAGGGAAGTTCAGGGGTTCCAGGGGGTTTTCAGGGGGTTCCGGGAATTTCAGGGGGTTCCAGGGGATTTTAAAGGGATTTCAGGGTTTTTTTCAGGGAATTTCAGGGGATGCCAGGAGGTTTTTCAGAGAATGCCAGGGGTTTTTTCAGGGAATTCCGGGAATTTCAGGGGGTTCCAGGGGGTTTTAAGGGGATTTCAGGGGTTTTTTCAGGGAATTTCAGGGGATTCTAGGAGGTTTTTCAGAGAATGCCAGGGGTTTTTTCAGGGAATTCCGGGAATTTCAGGGGGTTCCAGGGGATTTTCCAGGGGGTTCCAGGGGTTTTCAGGGAATTCCGGGGAATTCCAGGGGATTTCAGGGGGATCCAGGGGGTTTTCAGGGAATTCTGGGAATTTCAGGGGCTTCCAGGGGATTTTCCAGGGGGTTCCAGGGGTTTTCAGGGAATTTCAGGGGATTCCAGGAGGTTTTTCAGAGAATTTCAGGGGTTTTTTCAGGGAATTCTGCGGAATTCCAGGGGATTTCAGGGAATTTCAGGGGTTCCAGGGGATTTTAAGGGGATTTCAGGGGATGCCAGGAGGTTTTTCAGAGAATTCCAGGGTTTTTTTCAGGGAATTCTGCGGAATTCCAGGGGATTTCAGGGGATTCCAGAAGGTTTTTCAGGGAATTCCAGGGTTTTTTTCAGGGAATTCCAGGAATTCCAGGGGGGTTTCAGGGAATTCCAGGGGGTTTTAAGGGAATTTCAGGGGATTCCAGGGGTTTTAAGGGAATTTCAGGGGGTTTTTCAGGGAATTTCAGGGGATTCCAGGGGGTTCCAGGAGGTTTTTCAGGGGATTCCAAGGGATTCCAAGTGATTTTCCAGGAGATTTCTAGGAATTTTCCAGAGAATTCCAGGGGATTCCAGGAGGTTTTTCAGGGAATTCTGGGGATTTCAGGGTTTTTTTCAGGGAATTCCAGGGGGGTTTTCAGGGAATTCTGGGCATTTCAGGGAATTCCAGGGGATTTTCCAGGGAATTCCGGGATTTTGGATGGAACCCTCGGGACTCCTAGGACTGAGATGGATCCCTGTGTAAATTCCCAGGATTTGGGCAGATCCCCTCAGGAATTCCAGTATTTTGGGTGGATCCCTGTGTAAATCCTCAGGATTTTGGCTGGATCCCCATGTAAATCCTGGGACTTGGGATGGCTCCCCGTGTAAATTCCCAGGATTTTGGCTGGATCCCTGTGTAAATCCCAGGATTTTGGCTGGATCCCCTCAGGAACTCCGGGATTTGGGATGGATCCCCTCAGGACTCCCAGGATTTGGCTGGATCCCTCAGGACTCCCGGGATTTTGGCTGGATCCCCTCAGGAACCCCGGAATTTTGTTGGCTCCCTGTGTAAATCCGGGATTTTGGCTGGATCCCCTCAGGAACCCTGGAATTTTGTTGGATCCCCGTGTAAATCCCAGGATTTTGTTGGTCCCTATGTAAATCCCGGGATTTTGGCTGGCTCCCGGTGTAATTCCCAGATTTTGGGCAGATCCCCTCAGGACTGCCAGGATTTTGGGCAGATCCCCTCAGGAATCCGGGATTTGGGGTGGCTCCCGGTGTAATTCCCAGATTTTGGGCAGATCCCCTCAGGACTGCCAGGATTTTGGGCAGATCCCCTCAGGAATCCGGGATTTGGGGTGGCTCCCGGTGTAATTCCCAGATTTTGGGCAGATCCCCTCAGGACTCCCGGGATTTGGGCAGATCCCCTCAGGAATCCGGGATTTTGGCTGGATCCCCTCAGGACTGCCAGGATTTGGGCAGATCCCCTCAGGAATCCTGGGATTTTGGGCAGATCCCCTCAGGAATCCCGGGATTTTGGCTGGCTCCCGGTGTAATTCCCAGATTTTGGGCAGATCCCCTCAGGACTCCCAGGATTTGGGCAGATCCCCTCAGGAATCCCGGGATTTGGGCTGGGTCCCTGTGTAAATCCCGGGATTTGGGATGGCTCCCCGTGTAAATCCGGGATTTTGGCTGGATC
Organism: Passer montanus; assembly: GCF_014805655.1. Classification (NCBI taxonomy): domain Eukaryota; kingdom Metazoa; phylum Chordata; class Aves; order Passeriformes; family Passeridae; genus Passer; species Passer montanus. Next base: position 2,884 of record NW_024374046.1, read on the forward strand.
CCCTCAGGAACCCCGGAATTTTGGGTGGACCCCCGTGTAAATCCCCAGGATTTGGCTGGATCCCCTCAGGACTCCCAGATTTTGGGCAGATCCCCTCAGGACTCATGGGATTTTGGCTGGATCCCCTCAGGAATCCCGGGATTTGGGTGGATCCCCGTGTAAATTCCCAGGATTTGGGCTGGATCCCTGTGTAAATCCCGGGATTTTGGGCAGATCCCCTCAGGACTGCCAGGATTTGGGCAGATCCCCTCAGGACTCCCAGGATTTGGGCAGATCCCCTCAGGACTCCCGGGATTTGGGCAGATCCCCTCAGGACTCCCGGGATTTGGGCAGATCCCCTCAGGACTCCCGGATTTCGTTGTCTCCCGGTGTAATTCCCGGATTTCGGGGCTCACCCGGCGGTTGTGGTTGTGCTCCGGGGTGCGGAGGTGTTTCTGGATGGAGCCGAAGTGCATCGGGATCAGGAGGTCGCAGGCCGAGCAGTGAGCGGCCTCCACCTTGCGCACAAAGTGCTCCAGGCCCAGCTCTGGGGGGGGAAAAAACAGGGAATGGGATTGGGAAAAACTGGGATTGGGAATGGGATTGGGATCCCCAGGGCTCCAGGCCCAGCTCTGGGGGGGAAAACAGGGATTGGGAATGGGATTGGGAATGGGATTGGGATCCCCAGGGCTCCAGGCACAGCTCTGGGGGGGAAACAGGGATTGGGATTGGGAAAAACTGGGATTGGGAATGGGATTGGGATCCCCAGGGCTCCAGGCCCAGCTCTGGGGGGGAAAACAGGGATTGGGAATGGGAATGGGATTGGGAATGGGATTGGGACTGGGATCGGGATCCCCAGGGCTCCAGGCCCAGCTCTGGGGGCAGAAAAACAGGGAATGGGAATGGGATTGGGAATGGGATTGGGATCCCCAGGGCTCCAGGCCCAGCTCTGGGGGGAGAAAAACAGGGACTGGGATTGGGAATGGGATCAGGAAATGAGATTGGGATCTCCAGGGCTCCAGGCCCAGCTCTGGGGGCAGAAAAAAACAGGGATTGGGAATGGGATTGGGATCAGGGATTGGGATGGGATCCCCAGGGCTCCAGGCCCAGCTCTGGGGGAAAACAGGGATTGGGATCGGGATCAGGGAAGCACCCAGGCATCCCCAGGGAATGACTCCCCACCCCCAGCATTCCCAGGGAAGGGATTCCCGGCATTCCGAGGGAAGGGATTCCCAGCATTCCCAGGGGATGAATTCCCAGCCTCATTCCCAGGGAATTCCATCCCCACCATTCCCAGGAATCCCATTCCCAGCATTCCCAGGGATCCCAGCCCAGCATTCCCAGGGAAGGGATTCCCAGCATTCCCAGAGAACCCCATTCCCAGGGAAGGGATTCCCAGCATTCCCAGAGAATCCCATTCCCAGGGAAGGGATTCCCAGCATTCCCAGAGAATCCCATTCCCAGGGAAGGGATTCCCAGCATTCCCAGAGAATCCCATTCCCAGGGAAGGGATTCCCAGCATTCCCAGAGAATCCCATTCCCAGGGAAGGGATTCCCAGCATTCCCAGGGAATCCGACCGCCAGCATTCCCAGGGGATGAATTCCCAGCCCCAGCATTTCCAGGGAATTCCCAGCCCAGCATTCCCAGGGGATGAATTCCCAGCATTCCCAGGAATCCCATCCCCAGCATTCCCAGGAATTCCCAGCCCAGCATTCCCAGGGAAGGGTTCCCAGCATTCCCAGGGGATGAATCCCCAGCCCCAGCATTCCCAGGGATCCCATTCCCAGCATTCCCAGGAATCCCATCCCCAGCATTCCCAGCATTCCGGGGTACCCTGGGTCAGGTCCTGCTCCCTCTGGATCTGCTGGATGACGGCGTTGATGTCCCGGATCCCGCGGCGCCGCTCCTCCGTCTTCCGCGTCTTGTTGGCCACGTACTCCTGCAGGGAATCCCATGGGATCATCCCAGAAATCCCTGGGAAGGGGCCTGGATAACCCCCAGCCCCTCCTGCAGGGAATTCCCTGGGATCAGCATCCCCAAAATCCCCAGCCCCTCCTGCAGGGAATTCTCCAGGATAACGGGATCCTCATCCCAAAAACTCCCCCAGGAAACAACCCCAGCTCAGGGGATTTGCAGGGATGGGATGGGAAAGGGAAAAAGAGGGAAAAGGAGGAAAAAGGAGGGGAAAAAGGGAAAAGGAGGGGAAAGAAAAAGAGAGGGAAAAGGATGGAAAGGAACCACAGGAAAAGCAGGAAAAGAGAGAAAGGAGAAAAAACCAAGGAAAAGAGAGGGAAAATCAGGGAAAGGAGAGAAAGAAAAAGGAGGGAAAATAAAATAAGGGAAAAGGAAAAGCAGGAAAAGCAGGAAAAGTAGGGAGAGGAGGCTCGGGGCAGCTGGGTGCTGAACTGGAAATGGGAACAGGGAAAGCAGGAAAAAGAGAGAGAAAGGAGGAAGAGGAGGCTCAGGCACCTGCAGAAACTCAGCTTGGTGCTGAACTGGAAATGGGAACAGGGAAAGCAGGAAAAAGAGAGAGAAAGGAGGAAGAGGAGGAGGAGGAAAAAGGAGGGAGAGGAAGAAGAGAGGAAGAGGAGGAGGAGGAGGAAGCTGAGGCTGAGGCACCTTCAGGAAGCGGGCCGTGTGTGGGGGCAGCCGCGTGCCCACGAACTGGAAATGGGAAAGGGGAGAGGGAATGGAAGGAAAGCAGGAAGAGGAGAGGAAGAGGAAGAGGAAGCGGAAGCGGAAGCGGAAGCGGAAGAGGAAGAGGAGGAGGAAGGTGAGGGCACCTGCAGGAAGCGGGCTGTGTGCGGGGGCAGCCGGGTGCCCATGAACTGGAAATGGGAGAGGGGAGAGGGAATGGAAGAAAAGGAGGAAGAGGAGGAAGAGGAGAGGAAGAGGAGGAGGAGGAGGAGGCAGAGGAGGAAGAGGAAGAGGAGGAAGAGGAAGAGGAGGAAGAGGAAGAGGAGGAAGAGGAGGAAGAGAAAGAGGAGGAAGAGGAGAGGAGGAAGAGGAGGAAGGTGAGGCACCTGCAGGAAGCGGGCCATGTGCGGGGGCAGCTGCGTGCTGAACTGGAAATGGGAGAGGGGAGAGGGAAAGGAAAAGCAGGAAAAGGAAAAGGAGGGAAAGGAGAGGAAGAGGAGGCAGAGGAGGAAGAGGAGGAGGCAGAGGAGAGAAAGAGGAGGAGGAAGAGGAGGAGGAGGAAGCTGCAGGAAGTGGGCCGTGTGCGGGGGCAGCCTGGTGCTGAACTGGAAATGGGAAAGGGGAGAGGGAAAGGAAGAGGAGGAGGAGGAGGAGGAAGCTGAGGCTGAGGCACCTGCAGGAAGCGGGCCGTGTGCGGGGGCAGCCGCGTGCCCACGAACTGGAAATGGGAAAGGGGAGAGGGAAAGA
>NW_024374046.1:7515-8592 GCF_014805655.1 Passer montanus
GCCCCAAATCCCACGGAATCCAGCCCCAAATCCCAGGGAATCAGCCCCAAATCCCAGGGAATCAGCCCCAAATCCCGGGGAATCAGCCCCAAATCCAGGGGAATCAGCCCCAAATCCGAGGGAATCAGCCCAAAATCCCAGGGAATCAGCCCAGAATTCCAGGGAATCCAGCCCCAAATCCCAGGAAATCAGACCAGAATTCCAGGGAATCAGCCCCAAAATCCCAGGGAATCCAGCCCCAAAATCCCAGGAAATCCATCCCAAAATGCAAGGAAATCCAGCCTAGAATTCCAGGGAATCAGCCCAAAATCCAACGAAATCCAAAATCCCAGGAAATCCATCCCAAAATCCAAGGAAATCCAGCCCAAATCCCAGGAAATTCAGCCAAAAATCCCAGGGAATTCAGCCCAAAATCCCAGGAATTCAGCCCAAATTCCAATGAAATCCAACCCAAAGTCCAAGGAAATAAAAAATCCCAGGAAATCCAGCCCAGAATCCCAGGAAATCCAACTCAAATTCCAAGGAAAACCAAATTCCAAGAAAATCCAACCCAAATTCCCAGGAAATCCAGCCCGAGATCCAAGGAAAACCAAAATCCCAGGAAATCAGCCCCAAATCCTCCTCTGATCCAAAATTCCTGAAATTCCCTGGATCTTCCTCCTCAAATTCCTGAAATTCCCTGAATTTTTGTCCCCAAATTCCTGAAATTCTCTGGATTTTCCCCACCAAATTCCCAAAATTCCCTGGATTTTCCTCCCCAAATTCCCAAAATTTCCTGGATTTTGGTCCCCAAATTCCCAAAATTCCCTGGATTTCCCCTTTTCCCTCCACTCCTGGAAAACCCCAGGAAATTCCTGGAATTTCCCCCTGGAATTCCCAACTCACCTTTCTCGGAATCTCTTCCCTCTTCATCCTCCCCTTCCTGAAAAGCCAAAAATTCAGGAATTTTAAAGAAATCCCGGGAATTCTTCTCCCTCTGGAATTTCCCTTGGATTTGGGAATCCCAAAATTTTGGGGGATTTTCCCAAGGGAATCTCTCAGGGATGGGAATTCCCTGGAATTTTGGGAATTCCCACA
>NW_024374047.1:0-435 GCF_014805655.1 Passer montanus
GTAAATTCACTTGAAAAAGGGGAGATTTTGGGAGAAACAGAGATTTGGGGAGAAAAGGGGGAGATTTTGGGATAAAAGGGAGGTTTTGGGGAGAAAAAGGAGTTTTTGAGGAGAAAAAGAGATTTTGGGTGAAAAAATGGAGATTTGGGGGAGAAAAGGGGAGATTTGGGGAGGAAAAGGGAAGTTTTGGGGAGAAGAAGGGAGATTTGGGGAGAAAAGGGAAATTTTGGGTGAAAAAGGGAGGTTTGGTGAGAAAAGGGGAGATTTTGAAGAGAAAAATGGAGGTTTTGGGGAGAAAAAGGGAGATTTTGGGTGGGAAAGGGAGAATTGGGGAGAAAAGGGGAGATTTTGGGAGAAAAAATGAAGATTTGGGGAGATAAAAGGAGATTTTGGTTGAAAAAGGGAGGTTTTTGGGTGAAAAAGTGAGATTTTGGG
>NW_024374048.1:0-435 GCF_014805655.1 Passer montanus
AAAAAAAAAGCCTTTTAACTGACAGGACAAATTGTAATTGTCTTTAGCCAGAGTTCAGCAAAAATTTTATTGGAAATGCCCAGTAACTGGGTTTTTTGTTATGTAGCTGCAGCTGGAATCAGTTCAGAGACCTTTCTGTGTTTTGTAGATGAACAGGATTATCAAAAGCAATAACCTCTTTTAGACTTGTGCTCTGGATCTGTTTTTTTATAAATAGAATGATAACTGAAAAGCTATTCCTGTTTTGGTAATTTTTTAGATTAATAAAAAATGGCAATTTTTTAATTCACCTAAAAATGCAAAATGGCATTCACCAATTTTTTATTCACCAATGCAAAATGGCAACATTTTCTGTTAGTGTTAAAATTAATTGGGTTGTGCAGTAGTGGCTGGTTCTCTTCCTTCCCACTTTTTTCCTATGTTTTTTTATTTACT
>NW_024374049.1:0-435 GCF_014805655.1 Passer montanus
CATCCTGGCAATGGGAGCAGGGAGCTCCCCAGGCACCTTCTCCCACTGAGGAAAAGCCTGTTTCCATCCACCCACTGAGCCCAGAGAGCCCAGAGAGCCCTGCCCCAGCCCCCCAGCCCTGCCTGCTCCTCTGTCAGCACACTTCAGAGGTTACAGCACAAAGGAAACTGCCCCAGTGCAGCCCAGCATGAGGAGGAGCCAGGGGCATGAAGGCAGAGGGGAGGAGAAGGGAGGGTTTTGTGCTGGCTGATCTGGGGGGATGCCAGTCTGGGGACTGTCCTGCCCTGGGGTGGCTGGGGTGCTCCTGGGGAGCTCAGGGGCCAAGGCTTTGCACACTGAGGGATGGGGCCACCCCTGCCCTGTGTGTGTCACTGCTGTGGGGACAGGGCCCCTGGCACAGGCTGCCCCAGGAGAGGAGAGGAGAGGAGAGGAGAG
>NW_024374050.1:0-435 GCF_014805655.1 Passer montanus
TCTCGTACTTGGCCACCTGTGACACGTCCTCGAACTGCCCGGCGCGGGCCCCGCTCCGGTCCGTCACCTGCAGGGGGGTGGCACCGTCCCTCAGCGGGGCCGTCCCCGCCCCGGGGACACCGGGAGGGGACGCGGGGGGGACGCGGGGACACCCACGTGCACGCGGCAGCCGTCGGTGACGGGGTAGGAGCCCAGCAGGGCCTCGTCACAGTCCAGCGTCCCCAGGGGCTCGTCCTCGGCGCCGAACAGCTCCAGCTCCATGCAGGACGCCGGGGAGCCCACCACCAGCTCCAGCTTGCACTGGGAGGGGACATTTGGGACATTGGGGACACTGGGAGTGGCACTGGGAGTGGCACTGGGGACATTGAGACAGTCCCAGTCCAGCGTCCCCAAGGGTTTGTCCGCAGCACCGAACAGCTCCAGCTCCATGCAAGA
>NW_024374051.1:0-435 GCF_014805655.1 Passer montanus
CTGGGCAGGAGTGTTGATCTGCTGGAGGGAAGGAAGGGTCTGCAGAGGGATCAGGACAGGCTGGATCTTTAGTCTGAGGACAGTGGCCTGTGGTTCAACAAGGCCAAGTGCCAGGGCCTGTGAGTGCCAGGGTCTGTGCTTGAGTCATGACAGCAACACAACAACCCCAGGCAGTGCTATGGGCTGGGGACAGAATGGCTGCAAAGCTGCCCTGGGGAAAATGATCTGGGGTGATGGTCATCAGCAGCTGAACATGAGCCCTGGTGGCCAAGAAGGCTACCTGCATTGTGGCTTGCCAGACTGGACAGTAAACATCCCCCTGTACTGGGCAACAATGAGGCTGCACCTCAAATCCTGTGATAAGTTTTGGGATAGAACGACATTGGTGTTCTGGAACCCATTCACAGAAGGACAGTGGAGCTGGGGAAGGGTCTG
>NW_024374052.1:0-435 GCF_014805655.1 Passer montanus
TCGGCCGCCCGGCCCCCTCGGCCGCCCCGCCTCCCCGCTCCCAGGCCGCTTCCTGCGCGCCGCCCCGCCCGCTCCGGATGTGCGCGGCGCGGCCATGGCAGCTGTGGATATCCGAGGTAGGCCCGGGGCGAGGGCAGTGCTCGGGGCTCTCTCCCCGCGGTTTCAGGGCTCGCTCCCCGCGGTTTCGGGGCTCTGCCCGCTGACCTGGGCTCGGCTCCGCCCGCGGGCAGAGCCCTCCGCAGGACGGCCGCAGGAGGGGTCGGTGTGGTGCTGTGACGGTCCTTGGAAGCTGGAATGGGCGGGCGGAAGAGCTGCCCAAAAAGCAGCTTTCTTGCTTGTGCGGCAGGCTGCGAGCGTGTGCTCAGGGCCGCCTGGGGAAAGCAAGCTTCCTTCTGGTAGATTCTGCCTTTTCAGGGGGAATAAAGAGGTGCTGCA
>NW_024374053.1:0-435 GCF_014805655.1 Passer montanus
TCACTGTTAGAGGGGTTTAGTCACATTTCCATCCATCTACCTTTCATTTGATGCTCCCTAGAAAACTCTTGAAAGGAGGATTTTTTAGGGGATCATGGATCCTCTCAGTTTAGGGGTAAGGCAAGGGCTAAAATTTTAGGCTAACCTCTAGTAATCACGTCTAGTTAGGACCTGGATTTAAAAAAAAAATCACATTCTTCTAACAAGCCTATGCTCAGCCCAAGGAATAGGCTGTTCCTGTGCTTGGATGCAGATGCCACACCCAGGCTGAAGGGGAATTTCTCCCAGCTGAGATCAAGCTGAGCAGGATCTTCAAGATTCCTTCCAACCCAAATCAATCTACGATTCCATCACTTTGTATGTGGGGTCTTACCAAGAGAGCAAGGAGGTCAAACTGTAGAATAAGGACTCAGGGACTGGAGGCTAGCACAAAAA
>NW_024374054.1:0-435 GCF_014805655.1 Passer montanus
CAGCCCTGTGGCCCAGCTCTGACACTCACTGTCCTGCAGTGGCTGGAACTGTTTTGCCGCCTTACGCTGCTTTGCTGGGGCAGCTGAAGAGTCTTTGTTCTTCTTCCTACTGAACAAACCTTGGCGTTTCTCTGCCATTCTCCCAAAATCCGGTGTCGAGGGCACCTGCAAGAGAGAGGCCTTGGAAGATCTTTGAGATGACAAGTCCAACGGTCTGGCCTCAAGGGCACAGGCCGCAAAAATGGGAGATGCCTTGGAAAAGCTCCAAGTCACAAAGTCCCGTGGTCTGCACTCAAGAGGTCCTAGAGAAGAAAAATCCCGAGAAGGCCACAGGCCACCAAGTCCTCTGGTCTGGCCTCGAGGTCACCTGCAGCAGTAAGGTCAAGGAAAAACTACGGGTCAGCAGTGAACCAGTGCGCTGTGCGGGGGCTCCTC
>NW_024374055.1:0-435 GCF_014805655.1 Passer montanus
TGAACTGTTAAGGGATAAAGACTCAAAACTTTTCTCCGGTTTGTGGAGATGCCAGGGTGCTTTGCCAAGGGGGAAGAGGTGAGCTTTTGGGTGTGCAGTGGCTAAACCGCTGATCTGAAAAGACAGAGGGTGAGGGATGGGCCATGAGTGAGACAGGAAAGGGTCCTGTGGAGTCGGGCAGGTGCCTCTTGCCATGCTCACTTGTCCTGCCTTGCACAAAACACTGCTATGGGGCTCCCTCCCCACCCCAGGGAAGCACTGGGACATTGACTGTGGCCTGAGGGTGTTCATCTCTGATAGCAGCCATAATGGGGCATAATGGACTCAACTGTGCTCGTGTGATGGGCAGCTCTGCTGTCTTAGAGGGTGTCAGGGACTCCCAAAGTGTCCCCACCCCAGGGGAGCTACCTGGGCATTCCCACCTGAACCAGGGTG
>NW_024374056.1:0-435 GCF_014805655.1 Passer montanus
CAGGTACACAGTACTCTGACTATTTAACATGTCATTTTTACCTGAATAAATACATAATTCTACTTCTGGCTGTGTTAAGCCAGTTAGTTCTAGACATCAAATAATAACAATTCAGGTTCATAATTTTTTTATGAAATTGTATCAAAGGGAAACTTGTTGAGGGGTTAAACAACAATCTTGTAAGTTTAGCTGGCAGTCTTATTTGTTGACTAATATCACTCACAGAAGAGTACTGGGGATGAAAGAAAATGAATGCACATATTATAGTAATCAGTGCCCTTATTTCTTCATTCAAGACTTTCAGCTGTGATGAACTGTAATAAGGATATGTGTTGGATTTTACATTTGAGTTTCTGGTTTGCCTTAAAGAGACGAAAAAAGCCCTTGGGAAAGATACTCAGCTACGATTAAAAAAAAAACCAAAAAAACCAAAAA
>NW_024374057.1:0-6715 GCF_014805655.1 Passer montanus
CACTGACCCTAAAACAGCCTGGGGTCACTCAGGGGTCACTGAGGGTTGTCACATCCCCACGCCCTCGGTGGCCACCGAGGTGGGGCTGGTGGCCACAGCTGAGCCTGACGGCCACGCCCGGCTGTCTCCCTCCCCCCAGGTGTCCCCAGTGTCCCCAGGTGTGTCCCCAGTGTCCCCAGTGTCCCCAGGTGTGTCCCCAGTGTTCACAGTGTCCCCTGGCTGTCCCCAATGTCCCCAGTGTCCCCAGTGTCCCCTTGGGTGTCTCCAATGTCCCCAGGTGTGTCCCCAGTGTCCCCAATCCCCCCGGTGTGTCCTCGGTGTCCCTGGTGTCCCCAGGTGTGTCCCCCAGTGTCCCCATGGTGTCTCCAGTGTCCCCAATGTCCCCAGGTGTGTCCCCGGTGTCCCCAGGGTGTCCCCAGTGTCCCAGGTGTGTCCCAGGTGTGTCCCCAGGTGTGTCCCAGGTGTGTCCCCAGGTGTGTCCCAGGTGTGTCCCAGGTGTGTCCCCAGGTGTGTCCCAGGTGTGTCCCAGGTGTGTCCCGGGGACAGTGAGGGGACATTGGGGACAGTGAGGGGACACAGGGGACAGTGAGGGGACAGTGGGGACAGTGAGGGGACATTGGGGACATTGGGGTCAGTGAGGGGACATTGAGGAGACACAGGGGACAGAGGGGACATTGAGGGGACAGTGAGGGGACATTGGGGACAGTGAGGGGACACAGGGGACAGTGAGGGGACAGTGGGGACAGTGAGGGGACATTGGGGACATTGGGGTCAGTGAGGGGACATTGAGGAGACACAGGGGACAGAGGGGACATTGAGGGGACAGTGAGGGGACATTGGGGACAGTGAGGGGACACAGGGGACAGTGAGGGGACAGTGGGGACAGTGAGGGGACATTGGGGACATTGGGGTCAGTGAGGGGACATTGAGGAGACACAGGGGACAGAGGGGACATTGAGGGGACAGTGAGGGGACATTGGGGACAGTGAGGGGACACAGGGGACAGTGAGGGGACAGTGGGGACAGTGAGGGGACATTGGGGACATTGGGGTCAGTGAGGGGACATTGAGGAGACACAGGGGACAGAGGGGACATTGAGGGGACAGTGAGGGGACATTGGGGACAGTGAGGGGACACAGGGGACAGTGAGGGGACAGTGGGGACAGTGAGGGGACATTGGGGACATTGGGGTCAGTGAGGGGACATTGAGGAGACACAGGGGACAGAGGGGACATTGAGGGGACAGTGAGGGGACATTGGGGACAGTGAGGGGACACAGGGGACAGTGAGGGGACAGTGGGGACAGTGAGGGGACATTGGGGACATTGGGGTCAGTGAGGGGACATTGAGGAGACACAGGGGACAGAGGGGACATTGAGGGGACAGTGAGGGGACATTGGGGACAGTGAGGGGACACAGGGGACAGTGAGGGGACAGTGGGGACAGTGAGGGGACATTGGGGACATTGGGGTCAGTGAGGGGACATTGAGGAGACACAGGGGACAGAGGGGACATTGAGGGGACAGTGAGGGGACATTGGGGACAGTGAGGGGACACAGGGGACAGTGAGGGGACAGTGGGGACAGTGAGGGGACATTGGGGACATTGGGGTCAGTGAGGGGACATTGAGGAGACACAGGGGACAGAGGGGACATTGAGGGGACAGTGAGGGGACATTGGGGACAGTGAGGGGACACAGGGGACAGTGAGGGGACAGTGGGGACAGTGAGGGGACAGTGGGGACATTGGGGTCAGTGAGGGGACATTGAGGAGACACAGGGGACAGAGGGGACATTGAGGGGACATTGAGGGGACAGCGGGGACATTGGGGGGACACCGAGGGGACATCTGGACACTGGGGACACTGGGGACATTGAGGGGACAGCGGGGACAGCAGGGACATTGGGGGCACAGCGGGGGGGTGGAGGGACAGTGGGGACAGTGAGGGGACACAGGGGACAGTGAGGGGACATTGGGGACAGTGGGGACATTGAGGGGACAGAGGGGACATTGGGGACATTGGGGACATTGGGGACATTGGGGGCATTGGGGACACTGGGGGGACAGAGGGGACATGGAGGACATTGGGGACATTGAGGGATTGGGGACACTGGGCACAGAGGGGACAGAGGGGACGCAATGGGGCATGGCACCCGGCGGGGGGTGGCACCTGCCAGGTGATGTCACACACTGTGGAGGTGTCACCGAACGTGGTGACGTCACAGTCGTGGGGACATCGCTGAGCGTGGGCGTCACCCACCACAGTGACGTCACCCACCGAAATCGTGTCACCCACCATGGTGACGTCACCCACCACAGTGATGTCACCCAACATGGTGATGTCACCACAACAATGATGTCACCCCCACAGTGATGTCACCCACCATGGGCCACCCTCACCATGTCACCACCATGCCATGACCATGCCATGACCATGCCACGTCCATGACACGTCCATGACACGTCCATGACCATGCCATGACCATGCCATGACCATGCCATGACCATGACCACGACCATGACACGTCCATGACCATGCCATGACCATGCCATGACCATGCCATGACCACAATCATGACCATGACCATGCCATGACCATGCCATGACCATCACCACGACCATGACACGTCCATGACCATGCCATGACCACAATCATGACCATGGCCATGACCATGACCATGCCATGACCATGAATTGACCATGCCATGACCATGCCATGACCATGAATTGACCATGACCATGCCATGACCATGACCATGACCATGACCATGTCCATGACCATGACCATGACCATGACCATGACCATGACGATGACTCATCCATGACCATGTCCATGACCATGACCAAGCCATGACCATAACCATAACCATGACCATGACTCGTCCATGCCCATGCCATGACCATAACCATGCCATGACATGACCATGCCACATCCATTACCAGGCCATGACCATGACTCGTCCATGACCATTCCATGACCATGACCAAGCCATGACCATGAATTGACCTTGACCATGACCATGACCACAACCATGACCATGACCATGCCATGACCATGACCATGACCCTGTCATGACCATGGCAACAACCATGACCATGCCATGACCATGAATTGACCATGACCACGACCATGACCATGCCATGACCATGCCATGACCATGCCATGACCATGAATTGACCATGACCATGACCATGCCACGTCCATGACCATGCCATGACCATGCCATGACCATGACCATGACCACAACCACAACCATGACCATGACCATGACCATGACCATGACCATGCCATGACCATGACCATGACCACAACCAAATGACCATGACCACGACAATGCCATGACCATGACCATGACCTTGTCATGACCACGACCACAACTTGACCATGACCATGCCATGTCCACGACCGCCGCCGTGTCCCCACCGTCCCCGTCCCCGCCGTGTCCCGTACCGCTCTCCTCGTTGCCCAGGACGCCGTAGGTGAAGATCTCGCCCACCCACTCCTGCAGCTCCTCGTCCTCGGCCACCTCCGCGTCCCCGGCGTAGAACAGCGCCACGATCCCCTCCACGTAGCTGGGACACCGCGGGGACGCCGGTGACACCGGGGACACGCCCCCGCCACCCCGCGTCCCTGTCCCCGTGTCCCCACCATCGCTGGTGTCCCATCCCCGTGTCCCTGTCCCCGTGTCCCCACCATCGCTGGTGTCCCGTCCCCGCGTCCCTGTCCCCGTGTCCCCACCATCGCTGGTGTCCCGTCCCCGCGTCCCTGTCCCCGTGTCCCCACCATCGCTGGTGTCCTGTCCCCGTGTCCCTGTCCCCGTGTCCCTGTCCCCACCATCGCTGGTGTCCCATCGCCGTGGCCCTGTTCCCGCTGTCACCTCCCTGGGGTTCTTGTCCCCATTGTCCCCACTGTCCCCGTTGTCCCCCCTGCATTGTTCCCAGCCCTGTGTCCCTGCTGTCCCTGTCCCCATTGTCCCCATAGTCCGTGATCCATCGTCCCCACTGTCCCATTTCCATGTCCCCATTGTCCCCATTGTCCCCATCATTCCCACCCCACTGTCCCCATTGTCCCTGCCATCCCCACCTCCATGTCCCCACTGTCCCCAATGTCTCCATTGTCCCCGCTGTCCCGCTGTCCCCACCCGTGGATGGCATCCCAGATGTCCCCAGTGTCCCCAATGTCCCCAGTGTCCCACTGTCCCCGCTGTCCCCCTGTCCCCACCCGTGGATGGCATCCCAGATGTCCCCAGTGTCCCCAATGTCCCCAGTGTCCCACTGTCCCCAGTGTCCCCAATGTCCCCAATGTCCCCACTGTCCCCAGTGTCCCCAATGTCCCCAATGTCCCCACTGTCGCCAGTGTCCCCAATGTCCCCAGTGTCCCCATTGTCCCCAGTGTCCCCAATGTCCCCAGTGTCCCCAATGTCCCCAGTGTCCCCAGTGTCCCCAGTGTCTGTGTCACCTGTGTCACTCTCAGTGTCACCTGTGTCCCACCACGGTGGCCTGGGGACAGGGACACCCTCAGTGTCACCTGTGTCACACCAAGGTGGCCTGGGGACAGGGACACCCCCTGTGTCACCCTCGGTGTCACCTTCAGTGTCACCTGTGTCCCACCTCGGTGTCCTGGGGACAGGGACACCCTCAGTGCCACCTGTGTCACCTCCCGGCCCACCGCGGTGGCCTGGGGACAATGTGACCCTCAGTGTCACCCTCAGTGTCACCTCCTGGCCCACCGAGGTGGCCTGGGGACAGGGACACCCTCAGTGTCACCTGTGTCACATCGAAGTGGCCTGGGGACAATGCCACCCTCGGTGTCACCCTCAGTGTCACCCTCAGTGCCACCCTCAGTGCCACCCTCACCTGTGTCTCACCAAGGTGGCCTGGGGACAGGGACACCCTCGGTGTCACCCTCAGTGTCACCCTCAGTGCCACCCTCAGTGCCACCCTCACCTGTGTCTCACCAAGGTGGCCTGGGGACAGGGACACCCTCGGTGTCACCCTCAGTGTCACCCTCAGTGCCACCCTCAGTGCCACCCTCACCTGTGTCTCACCAAGGTGGCCTGGGGACAGGGACACCCTCGGTGTCACCCTCAGTGTCACCCTCAGTGCCACCCTCAGTGCCACCCTCACCTGTGTCTCACCAAGGTGGCCTGGGGACAGGGACACCCTCGGTGTCACCCTCAGTGTCACCTGTGTCCCACCGCGGTGGCCTGGGGACAGGGACACCCCCTGTGTCACCTTCGGTGTCACCCTCAGTGTCACCTGTGTCACCTCCCTGGGGACAGTGGACACAGGGGACACTGGGGACATTGGGGACACTGGGGACACTGGGGACACTGGGGACATTGGGGACACTGGGGACATGGGGGACACTGGGGGATTGGGGACATTGGGGACATTGGGGGAACTGGGGACATTGGGGACACTGGGGACATTGGGGGAACTGGGGACACTGGGGATATTAATGGGGACATTATGGGGATTGGGGACATCGGGAGGACATTGAGGGGATTGGGGACACTGGGGACACTGGATATTGGGGACATCGGGGACATTGGGGACATTAATGGGGATTGGGGAACTGGGGACATTGAGGGATTGGGGACATTGGGGGAACCTTGGGGACATTGAGGACACTGGGGACATCGGAGACATTGGGGACATTGAGGACATCAGTGGGGACACTGGGGACAGCGGGGACATCGGGGGGATTGGGGACATCGGGGACATCAATGGGGACAGTGGGGACATTATGGGGATTGGGGACATTAATGGGGACATCAGGGGGATTGGGGACACTGGGGATGTTGGGGACATTGGGGACATTGAGGACAGTGGGGACACTGGGGACAGCAGGGAGTGTATTTTGGGTTGATTTGGGGTTTTTGGTGCATTTCTTTGGGTTAAGGGGCAATTTTTGGGGTCAGGATTGGGGATTTTGGGACAGGGATTTCAGGGTGCAGGTTTTGGGGTCAGGGTTGGGTTTTTAGGACAGGGATTTCAATGTGCAGTTTTTGGTTCAGGATTGGGATTTCGGGATGGGCATTTCGGGGTGCAGTTTTTGGGGTCAGGATTGGGGATTTTGGGGCAGGAATTTCGGGGTGCAGTTTTTGGGGTCAGGATTGGGGATTTTGAGACAGGAATTTCACGGTGCAGTTTTTGGGCTGGGGGTTCATTTTTTGGGGTGCAGTTGCCGGTTTTGGGGTACCTGGTGCACGGGGTGCGCGGCGGGCAGGTGACGGCTTTGGGTCTATTCTGGGTGCAGTTTTTGGGGTCAGGATTGGGGATTTTGGGACAGGGATTTCAGGGTGCAGGTTTTGGGGTCTGGGTTGGGTTTTTAGGACAGGGATTTCAATGTGCAGTTTTTGGTTCAGGATTGGGATTTCGGGATGGGCATTTCGGGGTGCAGTTTTTGGGGTCAGGATTGGGGATTTTGGGGCAGGGATTTCAATGTGCAGTTTTTGGGTCAGGATTGGGATTTCGGGATGGGGATTTCGGGGTGCAGTTTTTGGGGTCAGGATTGGGGATTTTGGGGCAGGAATTTCGGGGTGCAGTTTTTGGGGTCAGGATTGGGGATTTTGAGACAGGAATTTCACGGTGCAGGTTTTGGGGTCTGGGTTGGGTTTTTAGGACAGGGATTTCAATGTGCAGTTTTTGGTTCAGGATTGGGATTTCGGGATGGGCATTTCGGGGTGCAGTTTTTGGGGTCAGGATTGGG
>NW_024374057.1:7531-9630 GCF_014805655.1 Passer montanus
TTGGGGACACTGGGGGATTGGGGACATTGGGGACATTGGGGGAACTGGGGACATTGGGGACACTGGGGACATTGGGGGAACTGGGGACACTGGGGATATTAATGGGGACATTATGGGGATTGGGGACATCGGGAGGACATTGAGGGGATTGGGGACACTGGGGACACTGGATATTGGGGACATCGGGGACATTGGGGACATTAATGGGGATTGGGGAACTGGGGACATTGAGGGATTGGGGACATTGGGGGAACCTTGGGGACATTGAGGACACTGGGGACATCGGAGACATTGGGGACATTGAGGACATCAGTGGGGACACTGGGGACAGCGGGGACATCGGGGGGATTGGGGACATCGGGGACATCAATGGGGACAGTGGGGACATTATGGGGATTGGGGACATTAATGGGGACATGAGGGGGATTGGGGACACTGGGGATGTTGGGGACATTGGGGACATTGAGGACAGTGGGGACACTGGGGACAGCAGGGAGGGGATTTTGGGTTGATTTGGGGTTTTTGGTGCATTTCTTTGGGTTAAGGGGCAATTTTTGGGGTCAGGATTGGGGATTTTGGGACAGGGATTTCAGGGTGCAGGTTTTGGGGTCAGGGTTGGGTTTTTAGGACAGGGATTTCAATGTGCAGTTTTTGGTTCAGGATTGGGATTTCGGGATGGGCATTTCGGGGTGCAGTTTTTGGGGTCAGGATTGGGGATTTTGGGGCAGGGATTTCAATGTGCAGTTTTTGGGTCAGGATTGGGATTTCGGGATGGGGATTTCGGGGTGCAGTTTTTGGGGTCAGGATTGGGGATTTTGGGGCAGGAATTTCGGGGTGCAGTTTTTGGGGTCAGGATTGGGGATTTTGAGACAGGAATTTCACGGTGCAGTTTTTGGGCTGGGGGTTCATTTTTTGGGGTGCAGTTGCCGGTTTTGGGGTACCTGGTGCACGGGGTGCGCGGCGGGCAGGTGACGGCTTTGGGTCTATTCTGGGTGCAGTTTTTGGGGTCAGGATTGGGGATTTTGGGACAGGGATTTCAGGGTGCAGGTTTTGGGGTCTGGGGGACACTCCATGGGGACCTTGGGACACTGGGGGAAACCTGGAGACACCTTGGGGACACCTCGGGGAGACCTGCAGGACATCTGGGGACACCCAGAGACATCTTGGGCACATCTGGGATAACTTTGGGGACATCTGGGGACACCTGGGGACATTGGGGACACTTCGGGGACGCCTCGGGGACGGCTCAGGGACACCTCCAGGACATCTGGAGACACCTGGGGACACCTGGGGACACCTTGGGGACATTTGGGGACACCTTGGGGACATTTGGGGGCACCTTGGGGAAACCTCAGGGACATTTGGAGAGACTTGGGGACACCTGGGGACACCTTGGGGACACATCGGGGACACATTGGGGATATCTGGGGTAACTTTGGGGACACTTCTTGGATGCCTGGGGACACCTTGGGGACATTTTGGGATACCTGGGGACACCTCAGGGACATCTGGGGACACCTTGGGGACACTTCCTGGACACCTGGGAACACCTTGGGGACAGCTTGGGGACACTTCTGAAACACTTGGGGACACCTGGGGACACTGGGGACACTGGGGACACTGGGGACACTGGGGACACTGGGGACAGGGGGTGGCACTCACCGCTGATGGGGGTCCCGGGCCCCTCGAGCGCCGCCCGAACGTCCCCGAAGCTGCGCCAGGAGCCCCCGGAACGGAGCCCCCGGAGCCGCACCCGGATCTGCCTGCGGGGACAGTGGGGACACTGGGGACACTGGGGACATTGGGGACATTGGGGACAGTGGGGGTCAATGGGGACACTGGGGACACTGGGGGCATTGGGGACATTGGGGGCATTGAGGACATCATCCCAGTCCCCGCCCAGTTCATCCCAGTTTCCCCCCAGTTCCCGCCCAGTCCGTCCCAGTGCTCCCAGTCCGGCCGGTCCGGGCACTGCCGCCCCCAGGAATGTCCCAGTTCCTCCCAGTCCCTCCCAGTTCCCTCCCAGTTTCACCACTGCTCCCAGTCTGACCAGTTCCAGCCCCGCGGCCTCAGCCACCCCCGCACCAGTTCAGCCCAGT
>NW_024374058.1:0-435 GCF_014805655.1 Passer montanus
TCTAAAAATGAGCCCATTTTGTCTGAGCTATTGGGACAGCTTGCTGCTTTATGTCAGTCTCACTCCTGCTATCGTCACTGATTCCACTGTAAGATGGGCCAAGCCATAATATTTTCTTCACCTGTGAAATTTATTTCATTTGTGGCATAAGCCGCTGTGTCTTCCAATTCAAAGGAAAAATTATTCCCGTGTTGTTGCCTCCTTTCATTGTGATCTGAAAAAAATTGAGAACATGACGATTATCATAAATACAAGACATAATTAAAAGATTAATCCATCTAAGCCTGAAGAACAGTATTTTATTTCTGGTTTCTAGAAATTTATGCAACTTGGTTCTAATTTACATCCAGCATTAGATTTAGAACTAGCTGAAGCTACAATTATGAGCTAACACAAGTCAATAGTGTCTACAATATTTCATTTAAAAAATCCTAA
>NW_024374059.1:0-435 GCF_014805655.1 Passer montanus
TGAGCAGAGCACCTGGAACAGGAGGGCAGGGACAGGCAGGGCCACATGGCACAGACAGGAACAGCCTGCAGGGTTGTTTACACTCCCCTTCTCCTCTCCTTATGATTTTCAGCAGTGAAACTATTTTATCTCCCTCAGCCACTGGCTCCCCCCCAGTCCATGGACACAAGGAGCAGCTGGCAACCACAGCAAACTCCACAGAGCAGCTCTCAACATGCTGGCAACATGCTCTTTACATGCCTTATGTCTGGGAGAGTCCTCTACCCATCAGAATATTATACTTATTAGCCCCCTGTATTACACAGAACATAACAAAAAAATTAAAAATTAAAACATCATTCAACGCGCCTTCATTTTGAGGCTGCTAAAGATCATCCTGCTCTGAGAAAATTCTGGCAAGTGAGACAGAAATAGCAAGTACAGCACAAGGTCTTC
>NW_024374060.1:0-435 GCF_014805655.1 Passer montanus
TCAAAATGGACTGGAGGGTCTTAAAATTAACTCCAGATCCACTGAATTCTGGCAATTTTGGATTCAGGAGGTCCTAAATGAGGGGGGAACCTGAAATTCCTGACAGGAAACCCCAAATTCAAAAAAAATCCCCTCAGGAAACTCCAAAATCCCCTCAGAAACGGCTCCAGAATGGCGGCCAGGGCCTTCAAAATGGACTCCGGGGTTTTAAAATGGGCTCCAGATCCACTAAATTCTGGGAATTTTGAATTCTGGAGGTCCTGAGTGAGGGGGGAACCTGAAATTCCTGACAGGAAACCCCAAAAGCCAAAAAAATTTCCTCAGAAATCTCCAAAATTCTCAGAAATTCCCACAAAATTGGATCAAAAATGGCGTCCGGGGCTTTTGAAATGGCATCGGTTGTTCCGAAATGTCCCAAAATTGCTCCAAATGTCC
>NW_024374061.1:0-435 GCF_014805655.1 Passer montanus
CCATTGGCTGACGCCGTTCCCGCCACACCCGCGACGCCGCACGCCGTTGTGATTTGCTCGGTCATACATAAAACCCAGCGTCTATTGGTCAGCTGAGCTGCCAATCAGCGCCATCCTGCGAATACCATTGATCGCCCTGATAAATGGTCTGCCCGCCCACCGCGCTGATTGGAGGAGCGGTTGCCTATCAGGGCGAGGCCCCGCCCTTCTTCTTGCCCAACCCGCAGATCCCGCCTCCCTCTTCCCACAGCGCCCTTCGGCCGCGGCGCCCCCGCCATTGCCGCCACGAGACGTCGATCAACATCGTCCGGCCGCCATTGGCTCAGCTCGAGGAGCCCCGGCCTCTGCTCTGGCCCACCGGGCATGCCGCTCACTCATTGGCTGAGCTGTACGTCAATCAACGCCCACGCCCTCAGCGCCGCGCTCTGATTGGTC
>NW_024374062.1:0-434 GCF_014805655.1 Passer montanus
GTGTGCTGTGATATTTACTGTGGTAGTAACACTTCAGTGAAAAAGAAAAAAAACTGATTTAAAACCTCCAGGTGTGTCCTGAACCTGCTGGCAGGGTAGAACAAACATTGCAGTGAAAAGTTTTAATAAGCATAGATTAGAAGTTCATTAAGTGGTGCATAATAGGTAAGTAAAACATTATCTCTCTTGATGCTTAGGCACTTGGAAAAACCTTCAAGTTTATTTTGTTTATTTTAAAAAATATTAACAATGAGAGGGGAATAATAAGGTTTTTGAAACAGAGCTCTGGGTGTTGAGGGTGAAGGGCAGTGGAGTGGGAGCAGGATGCACTGGGAGAGCCCAGGGTGGGCTCAGCCCATGGATTTACACCTGTGAAATCACCATCAGCCCCCCAAGCACCAGAACCTGGGGAGATTTCCTGCTCTCAGCCCTCC
>NW_024374063.1:0-434 GCF_014805655.1 Passer montanus
AAGGTTAGGGGGTCTTTGGGGGTCCCTGGGGTGTTCGGGGGTCCCTGGTGTTTTTGGGGGGTCCCTGGGGTTACTGCGGGACCCGGGAGTTTTTGGGGGGGGTGTTTGGGGGTCCCCCATCCTGCCGGGGAGTCCCCAGAACCCCCCCGGCCCCCTCCCCAGACGTGGACGAGTGTCTGGACGAGTCCAACTGCGTGGACGGAGCGTGCGAGAACACGCGCGGCTCCTTCCGCTGCACCTGCGGGCCGGGGGCGCGCTACCACGGGGGGCTGCGGCGCTGCCTGCCCGCCCCCGAGCCGGGTGAGACCCCCGGGAGGCCCCCCCGGTACCCTCAGACCCCCCCGGGGCACGGGGAGACCCCCAGGGTATCCTCAGACCCCCCCCCGGGTCACTTTTGGGGAGTGGGAGTGCCAGGGACCACCCGGGGCTGCGGC
>NW_024374064.1:0-434 GCF_014805655.1 Passer montanus
CATTGGGGACATCAATGGGGACACTGGGGGGTGGCAGGGGGGGATTTTTGGGGGGGAATTTTGGGGAGATTTTGGGGGACTTTTAGGGGAGTTTTTGGGGATTTTTTGGGGATACTTTTGGGATATTTTGGGGATATTTTGGAGCCATTTTTAGGGATATTTTTAGGACATTTTAGGGGTATTTTTGGAATATTTTTGGATATTTTTGGGATTTTTTAGGATATTTTGGGGATATTTTTGGGATTTTTTGGGATGTTTTGTGGATATTTTGGGGATATTTTTTAGGATATTTTTGGGATATTTTTGGGATGTTTTGGTGACGTTTTTAGGAATATTTTTAGGACATTTTAGGGATATTTTTGGGATATTTTAAGGATATTTTAGGGATATTTTCAGGATATTGGAATATTTTGTTTATATTTAGGGAATATTTT
>NW_024374065.1:0-434 GCF_014805655.1 Passer montanus
TGAGGATCCCATCATTCCCATCATTCCCATCAGTCCCATCATTCCCAGGATGCCTTTTCCATGGATTTATGGGACTGCCATGAGGATTCCCATCATTCCCAGGTCTCTTTTCCATGGGTTTATGGGATTTCCGTGGGGTTCCCATCACTCCCATCATTCCTAGGATCCGTTTTCCATGGATTTATGGGACCTTCATGAGGATCCCATCATTCCCATCATTCCCATCAGTCCCATCATTCCCAGGATGCCTTTTCCATGGATTTATGGGACTGCCATGAGGATTCCCATCATTCCCAGGTCTCTTTTCCATGGGTTTATGGGATTTCCGTGGGGTTCCCATCACTCCCATCATTCCTAGGATCCGTTTTCCATGGATTTATGGGACCTCCATGGAGATCCAATCATTCCCATCATTCCCACCATTCCCACCATTC
>NW_024374066.1:0-434 GCF_014805655.1 Passer montanus
GGATTTGGCACCCCAAAAAGGGGACCTGGCACCCCCAAATCTGCGCCCCAGAAAGGGGATCCTGCACCCCAAAAAAGGGAATTTTCACCCTCAAATCTGCACCCCAAAAAGGGATCCGGCACTCCCAAAATCAGCACCCCAAAAATGGGTCCTGCACCCCAAAAAGGGAATTTTCACCCTCAGATCTGCACCCCAAAAAGGGGATCCGGCGCCCTAGGGACCCCAAAAAGGGGGAATTGTCACCCCCGAAATCGGCACCCCAAAAATGGGTCCTGCACCCCAAAAGGGGGAATTTTAACTCGCAATCCGCACCCCAAAAAGGGACCTGGAACCCCAAAATCGGAGCCCCAAAAGGTGATTGGCACCCCAAAAAAGGGGAAAGTTCACCCCCAAAATCGGCACCCTAAAAATGGGTCCTGCACCCCAAAAAGGGA
>NW_024374067.1:0-434 GCF_014805655.1 Passer montanus
ATCGACCCCAGCGTGGACACCGGTGCGGGGTTGGGGTTGGGGCTGGATTTGGGGTGCGAGGTTTGGGGTGTGGGATTTGGGGTGCGGGGTTGGATTTGGGGTTGGGGTTTGGGATTGGATTTGGGGGTCAGGTTTGGAATTTTGGGTTTGGAAGTTGGGTTTGGGGTTTTGGGGTTGGGGTTTGGAATTTGGGGTTGGATTTGGGGTTTGGGGTTGGGGATTAGGGGTTTGAGGTTGGATTTGGGGTTTGGGATTTGGGATTAGGGGTTTGAGGTTTGGGATTGGATTTGGGGTTGAATTTGGGGGTTGCATTTGGGCTTGGATTTGGGGGTTGGAGTTGGGAGTCGGGGTTTTGGATTTGGGGTTGAATTTGGGGGTTGGGGTTGGATGTGGGATTTGGGAGTTGGGTTTGGGATTTGGGGTTTGGGATTTGG
>NW_024374068.1:0-9395 GCF_014805655.1 Passer montanus
AGAATTCCTGATGAGAATGGGAGAATTCCCACCAGGAATGGGAGAATTCCTTCAGGAATGGGAGGATTCCTTCAGGAATGGGAGGATTCCTGCCAGGAAAGGGAAAATTCTTGCCAGGAATGGGAAAATTCCTTCAGGAATGGGAAAATTCTTGCCAGGATTGGGAAAATTCCTTCAGGAATGGGAAAATTCTTGCCAGCATTGGGAAAATTCCTTCAGGAATGGGAAAATTCCTTCAGGAATGGGAAAATTCTTGCCAGGAATGGGAAAATTCCTTCAGGAATGGGAAAATTCTTGCCAGGATTGGGAAAATTGCTTCAGGAATGGGAAAATTCCTTCAGGAATGGGAAAATTGTTTCTCAGAAAAGGGAAATTTCCTGCCAGGATTGGGAAAATCCTTCAGGAAAGGGGAAATTCCTGCCAGGAATGGGAAAATCCTTCAGGAAAGGGGAAATTCCTGCCAGGAATGGGAAAATCCTTCAGGAAAGGGGAAATTCCTGCCAGGAATGGGAGAATTCCTTCCAGGATGGAGAAATTCCTGCCAGGAATGGGGAAATTTCTTCAGGAAAAGGAGAATTCCTGATGAGAATGGGAGAATTCCTGCCAGGAAAGGGAGAATTCCTTCAGGAATGGGGAAATTCCTTCTGGAATGGGAAGATTCCTGCCAGGAATGGGGAAATTCCTTCAGGGATGTGGTAATTTCTTCAGGAATGGGGAAAATTGCTTCAGGATTGGGGAAATTCCTTCAGGAATGGGGAAAAAATGCTTCAGGAATGGGGAAATTCCCCCAGGAAAGGGAGAATTCCTTCAGGAATGGGAAAATTCTGCCAGGAATGGGGAAATTCCTTCAGGGATGTGGTAATTTCTTCAGGAATGGGGAAAATTGCTTCAGGATTGGGGAAATTCCTTCAGGAATGGGGAAAAAATGCTTCAGGAATGGGGAAATTCCCCCAGGAAAGGGAGAATTCCTTCAGGAATGGGAAAATTCTGCCAGGATTGGGAAAATTCTGCCAGGAATGGGGAAATTCTTGCCAGGGATGGGGAAATTCCTTCAGGAATGGGGAAAAATTGCTTCAGGAATGGGGAAATTCCACTCAGGAATGGAAAAGGGATGAAAAAAACCCGGAAAAATGATGGAAATGGGGTGGAAAAAATGAGGGGAAAAGGGGTGTACAAAGGGATTTGGGGACCCTGAGGGGATTTGGAAACACTTCGATGGGATGGCTCAGGATCCTTGGGAATCTGGCAATTCCCAATCCCCAAATTTCCTGATCCTGCCTTTTTCCCCCTTTTCCTTCTTTTCCCCCATTTTCCCCCTCATTTCCCCCCATTTTCCCCTCATTTTCCCCAATTTTTTCCTCATTTTTCCCATCCCTTTTCCCTTTCTTTTCCCAATTTTGTTCCTCTTTTTCCCTCCTTCCTTCCCTTTTCCTCTCCTTTTCCCATTTTCACTTTTTCCCCTCATTTTTCCCCATTTTTTCCCATTTTTTCTCTCTTTTCCCAATTTTTCCCTCCCTTTTTCCCCCCTCCCTTTTCATTTTTCTTTTCTCCCCCCTTTTTCCCTCCTTTCCCCCCTTTCTTTATTCCTCACTTTTACCAGAGCTTTTCTTGCTGGGTTCCCACCCCTGTAACTCTGCCATTCCCCTTTTAATGACTCCCTAATTAATTGTTTAATTAACTAATTAACCCCTTTCTGCCCAGGCTATGAAGGTTCTACACCCCCTCAAATCCCCTTGGAATGCCCCCAGAGCTTTTCCTCCTGGGCTCCCACCCTGTAACTCTACAATTCCCTCCATAATGACTCTCTAATTAATTAGTTAATTAATTAATTGATTAATTACTCCCCAGGCTATGAAGGTTACCAGTTCTACACCCCCCAAATTGCTTTGGAATTTTTTTCCTTTGGAATTCTTTTCCCTTTGGAATCCTCCCAGAGCTTTTCCTGCTGGGCTCCCACCCCTGTAACTCTACAATTCCCCCCTTAATGAGCCCCTAAGGAATCAATTAATTAATTAATTAACTAATTACTCCCCAGGCTATGAGGGTTATGAGTCCTACACCCCCCAAATACCTTTGGAATTTTTTTCCTTTGGAATCCTCCCAGAGCTTTTCTACAATTCCCCCCTTAATGAGCCCCTAAGGAATCAATTAATTAATTAATTAACTAATTACTCCCCAGGCTATGAGGGTTATGAGTCCTACACCCCCCAAATACCTTTGGAATTTTTTTCCTTTGGAATCCTCCCAGAGCTTTCCCTGCTGAGCTCCCACCCCTGTAACTCTCCCATTCCCCCCTTCATGACCCTCTAACTAATTAATTAATTAACTAATTAACCTTTTACTGCCCAGGCTATGAAGGTTACGAGTTCTACACCCCCCAAATTGCTTTGGAATTGTTTCCCTTGGAATCCTCCCAGAGCTTTTCCTGCAGGGCTCCCACCCCTGTAACTCTCCAATTCCCCCCTTAATGACCCTCTAACTAATGAATCAATTAACTGATTGACTAATTACTCCCCAGGCTATGAACGTTATGGGTTCTACACTCCCAAATCCCCTTGGAATCCTCCCCGAGCTTTCCCTGCTGGGCTCCCACCCCTGTAACTCTCCCATTCCCCCCTCAGTGACCCTCTGGTTAATGAATCAATTAACTGATTGACTAATTACTCCGCAGGCTATGAAGGCTACGAGTTCTACACCCCGCAGAGCTCGGCCCCCACGGGAGCCTCCTACAGCTACGGGGGAGGGGCGGCCGGGGGCGCCTCCTGGGACCCCCCCAAGGCTGAGCTGGGCCTGGGCTCCTCCGAGGGCTCGGGCAGCGCCCTGGGGCTGGGGGCTGGGGCCGCCTTCGGGTCAGGATCCACCTTCGGATCGGGATCCACCTTCGGGTCGGGATCTGGAGCTGCCTTTGGATCGGGATCCACCTTCGGGTCGGGATCTGGAACTGCTTTTGGGTCAGGATCTGGAGCTGCCTTTGGGTCGGGATCCACCTTCGGATCGGGATCTGGAGCTGCCTTCGGGTCGGGATCTGGAGCCGCCTTCGGATCAGGATCTGGGACTGCCTTCGGATCAGGATCAGGAGGCACTTTTGGGTCAGGATCTGCAGGATCCACCTTTGGATCAGGATCTGGAGCCGCCTTTGGGTCAGGATCTGGAGCTGCCTTTGGATCAGGATCTGGATCCACATTTGGGTCGGGGTCTGGGGCTGCCTTTGGATCAGGATCTGCTGGATCCACCTTCAGCTCAGGATCAGGAACCGCCTTTGGCTCAGGATCAGGAACTGCCTTTGGCTCAGGCTCAGGGCCCGCTTTTGCCTCAGGATCCACTTTTGCCTCAGGATCAGGAACTGCTTTTGGCTCGGGATCCGCTTTTGGCTCGGGATCCACCTTTGGCTCGGGCTCAGGATCCACCTTTGCCTCGGGCTCCACCTTCAGCCAGGGCTCGTCCTCGGGCCCGGCCGAGCCCGGCTCCAACCCCGACTCCATCATCGCCAAGATCAACCAGCGCCTGGACCTGCTGGCCAAGGAGGGCAGCCCGGGGGATGGCCCCGAGCAGCACCACAGGTGGGACCTCAATTAGCCCTAATTAACCCCAAAACCCCCTTTTCCCCTTATTTTGGGGTCATTTTTTGAGGTTCTGTCCCAGAATTCCGGAGTATTCCCAAGGGTTTGGACGGTTAGGGAAGATGTAGTCTCAAATTTTAGCATTTTTCTGGAAAAAATCTCAGTATTTTTAGGTGATTTTGAGAAAGAGAGGAAGGTTAATTTGAAATTTTAGGGTTTTTCTGGGAGAGTTTGTGGGATTTTGTGGAATTTTGGGAAGAGGAGAGGGTTTAGAAGCAGCCAAGATCAACCAGGCCTGGACCTGCTGGCCAAGGAGGGCAGCCCGGGGGATGGCCCCGAGCAGCACCACAGGTGGGAGCTCAATTAGCCCTCATCAGCCTTAATTAACCCCAAATCCCCCCTTTCCCCCCTCATTTCTGGAGTTTGGGGCTGGGCGCCTTCTCCTCGCTTTTTTCCCCAGTTTCCCACCCTTCCCTCCCCATCCCACCCCCCACTCCCAAAACCTCTTCACCCCTAAACCCTTTTTTCCCTCTTTTCCTACTTTTTCCTGCAAAACCCATCAGAATTCCACCCAGCCCCCCCAAATCCCCCCTTTTCCCAGAAACCCCAAACATTTCAGCCCAAATTTTCCATGGAAAATTCCCATTTTTCCCATTTTTTCCAGGTTCCTACGGCACCAACACAGCCAGCTGGCAAGGTGGGTGTGAGGGCTCAGGATCCTTGGGAATCTGGCAATTCCCAATCCCCAAATTTCCTGATCCTGCCTTTTTCCCCCTTTTCCTTCTTTTCCCCCATTTTCCCCCTCATTTCCCCCCATTTTCCCCTCATTTTCCCCAATTTTTTCCTCATTTTTCCCATCCCTTTTCCCTTTCTTTTCCCAATTTTGTTCCTCTTTTTCCCTCCTTCCTTCCCTTTTCCTCTCCTTTTCCCATTTTCACTTTTTCCCCTCATTTTTCCCCATTTTTTCCCATTTTTTCTCTCTTTTCCCAATTTTTCCCTCCCTTTTTCCCCCCTCCCTTTTCATTTTTCTTTTCTCCCCCCTTTTTCCCTCCTTTCCCCCCTTTCTTTATTCCTCACTTTTACCAGAGCTTTTCTTGCTGGGTTCCCACCCCTGTAACTCTGCCATTCCCCTTTTAATGACTCCCTAATTAATTGTTTAATTAACTAATTAACCCCTTTCTGCCCAGGCTATGAAGGTTCTACACCCCCTCAAATCCCCTTGGAATGCCCCCAGAGCTTTTCCTCCTGGGCTCCCACCCTGTAACTCTACAATTCCCTCCATAATGACTCTCTAATTAATTAGTTAATTAATTAATTGATTAATTACTCCCC
This sequence comes from Passer montanus, assembly GCF_014805655.1. Taxonomy (NCBI): domain Eukaryota; kingdom Metazoa; phylum Chordata; class Aves; order Passeriformes; family Passeridae; genus Passer; species Passer montanus. The sequence goes on from NW_024374068.1 coordinate 4,893, forward strand.
AGGCTATGAAGGTTACCAGTTCTACACCCCCCAAATTGCTTTGGAATTTTTTTCCTTTGGAATTCTTTTCCCTTTGGAATCCTCCCAGAGCTTTTCCTGCTGGGCTCCCACCCCTGTAACTCTACAATTCCCCCCTTAATGAGCCCCTAAGGAATCAATTAATTAATTAATTAACTAATTACTCCCCAGGCTATGAGGGTTATGAGTCCTACACCCCCCAAATACCTTTGGAATTTTTTTCCTTTGGAATCCTCCCAGAGCTTTCCCTGCTGAGCTCCCACCCCTGTAACTCTCCCATTCCCCCCTTCATGACCCTCTAACTAATTAATTAATTAACTAATTAACCTTTTACTGCCCAGGCTATGAAGGTTACGAGTTCTACACCCCCCAAATTGCTTTGGAATTGTTTCCCTTGGAATCCTCCCAGAGCTTTTCCTGCAGGGCTCCCACCCCTGTAACTCTCCAATTCCCCCCTTAATGACCCTCTAACTAATGAATCAATTAACTGATTGACTAATTACTCCCCAGGCTATGAACGTTATGGGTTCTACACTCCCAAATCCCCTTGGAATCCTCCCCGAGCTTTCCCTGCTGGGCTCCCACCCCTGTAACTCTCCCATTCCCCCCTCAGTGACCCTCTGGTTAATGAATCAATTAACTGATTGACTAATTACTCCGCAGGCTATGAAGGCTACGAGTTCTACACCCCGCAGAGCTCGGCCCCCACGGGAGCCTCCTACAGCTACGGGGGAGGGGCGGCCGGGGGCGCCTCCTGGGACCCCCCCAAGGCTGAGCTGGGCCTGGGCTCCTCCGAGGGCTCGGGCAGCGCCCTGGGGCTGGGGGCTGGGGCCGCCTTCGGGTCAGGATCCACCTTCGGATCGGGATCCACCTTCGGGTCGGGATCTGGAACTGCTTTTGGGTCAGGATCTGGAGCTGCCTTTGGGTCGGGATCCACCTTCGGCTCGGGATCTGGAGCTGCCTTTGGGTCGGGATCCACCTTCGGATCGGGATCTGGAGCTGCCTTCGGGTCGGGATCTGGAGCCGCCTTCGGATCAGGATCTGGGACTGCCTTCGGATCAGGATCAGGAGGCACTTTTGGGTCAGGATCTGCAGGATCCACCTTTGGATCAGGATCTGGAGCCGCCTTTGGGTCAGGATCTGGAGCTGCCTTTGGATCAGGATCAGGAACCACTTTTGGATCAGGATCTGCTGGATCCACCTTCGGCTCAGGATCAGGAACCACGTTCGGCTCAGGATCAGGAACCGCCTTTGGCTCAGGATCAGGAACTGCCTTTGGCTCAGGCTCAGGGCCCGCTTTTGCCTCAGGATCCACTTTTGGCTCAGGATCAGGAACTGCTTTTGGCTCGGGATCTGCTTTTGGATCGGGATCCACCTTTGGCTCGGGCTCAGGATCCACCTTTGCCTCAGGCTCCACCTTCAGCCAGGGCTCGTCCTCGGGCCCGGCCGAGCCCGGCTCCAACCCCGACTCCATCATCGCCAAGATCAACCAGCGCCTGGACCTGCTGGCCAAGGAGGGCAGCCCGGGGGATGGCCCCGAGCAGCACCACAGGTGGGAGCTCAATTAGCCCTAATTAACCCCAAAACCCCCTTTTCCCCTTATTTTGGGGTCATTTTTTGAGGTTCTGTCCCAGAATTCCGGAGTATTCCCAAGGGTTTGGACAGTTAGGGAAGATGTAGTCTCAAATTTTAGCATTTTTCTGGAAAAAATCTCAGTATTTTTAGGTGATTTTGAGAAAGAGAGGAAGGTTAATTTGAAATTTTAGGGTTTTTCTGGGAGAGTTTGTGGGATTTTGTGGAATTTTGGGAAGAGGAGAGGGTTTAGAAGCAGCCAAGATCAACCAGGCCTGGACCTGCTGGCCAAGGAGGGCAGCCCGGGGGATGGCCCCGAGCAGCACCACAGGTGGGAGCTCAATTAGCCCTCATCAGCCTTAATTAACCCCAAATCCCCCCTTTCCCCCCTCATTTCTGGAGTTTGGGGCTGGGCGCCTTCTCCTCGCGGGACTCCTGGGATCCCTTCTGGGACGACCTCCCCTTTTTCAACCCCCCATTCCCAGCTCTAATTCTGATTTTATTCCCGTTTTTACAGGATAAAAAGGGATCTCTGCCCGTCATTCCCACCCCTAATCCCGATTTTATTCCCATTTCCCTCCCCTAATCCCAGTTTTATTCCTATTTTCCAGCTCCTTCTGCTTTGACTCCCTGGGCGCCTTCTCCTCGCGGGACTCCTGGGATCCCCTTCTTCAACTCCCCATTCCCATCCATAATCCCGATTTTATTCCTGGTTTTTTAGGATAACAGGGGATCCCAGTCCATCATTCCCACCCCTAATCCCGATTCTATTCCCATTTCCCTCCCCTAATCCCAATTTATTCCTTTTTTCCACCTCCTTCCACTTTGACTCCCTGGGCGCCTCCTCCTTGCAGGACTCGCGGGATCCCCTTCTTCAACCCCCCATTCCTAGCCCTAATTCTGATTTTATTCCCATTTCTCCAGCCCCAATCTCGATTCTATTCCCATTTTCCCTCCCCTAATCCCAATTGTATTCCGATTTCCCTGCCCTAATCCCAGTTTTATTCCTTTTTTCCAGCTCCTTCTGCTTCGACTCCCTGGGTGCCTTCTCCTCATGAGACTCTTGGGATCCCTTCTGTTTGGGTGGAATCCTTTTTCCAGCCCCAATCCCAATTTTATTCCCATTTCCCCCCCCCATCCCGATTCTATTCCCATTTTCCCTCCCCTAATCCAGATTCTATTCCCATTTCCCTCCCCTAATCCCAGTTTTATTCCTTTTTTCCAGTTCCTTCTTTTCCCACCATTCCTGCTTCCTTTTCCTGTTGTTTTCCCGTTATTCCTGACCTTTTCCTGTTGTTTTCCTGTTATTCCTGACCCTTTCCCTGTTGTTTTCCCACCTTTCCTGACCCTTTCCCCATTGTTTTCCTGTTGTTTTCCCATTATTCCTGACCCTTTCCCCGTTGTTTTCCCACCTTTCCTGACCCTTTCCCCATTGTTTTCCTGTTGTTTTCCCATTATTCCTGACCCTTTCCCCGTTGTTTTCCCACCTTTCCTGACCCTTTCCCCCTTTTTTCCCGTTATTCCTGACCTTTTCCCGTTGTTTTCCCGTTGTTTTCCCGTTGTTTTCCCACCATTCCCGACCCTTTTCACCTGTTTTTCCCCCGTGGTTTTCCTGCCATTCCTGACCTTTTCCCGTTGTTTCCCCATTGTTTTCCCACCATTCCTGACCCTTTTCACCTGTTTTTCCCCCGTGGTTTTCCTGCCATTCCTGACCTTTTCCCGTTGTTTCCCCGTGGTTTTCCCACCATTCCCGTTGTTTCCCCGTGGTTTTCCTGCCATTCCCGTTGTTTCCCTGTTCTTTTCCTGCCGTTCCTGACCCTTTCCCGCTGTTTTTCCCATTATTTTCCCGTTGTTTCCCCGCCGTTCCTGACCCTTTTCCCGTTGTTTCCCCATGGTTTTCCCGCCATTCCCGTTGTTTCCCCGTATTTTACAGGATAAAAAGGGATCCCAGCCCGTCATTCCCATCCCTAATCCAAATTTGATTCCCATTTTCCCTCCCCTAATCTGAATTTTATTCCTTTTTTCCAGTTCCTTTTGCTTTTGACACTATGGGCGCTTCTCCTCGCAGGACTCCCAGGATTCCTTCCGGGGTGGCCTCCCCTTCTTCAACCCCCCATTCCCACCCCTAATCCCAGTTTTTATTCCTGTTTTTCCAGGACAAAAAGGGATCCCAGCCCTAATCCCGATTCTATTCCCATTTTCCCTCCCCTAATCCCAGTTTTATTCCTATTTTCCAGCTCCTTCTGCTTTGACTCCCTGGGCGCCTTCTCCTCGCGGGACTTGTGGGATCCCTTCTGGGAGAGCTTTCCCTTCTCAAACCCCCATTCCCAGCCCTAATCCTGATTCCATTCCCATTTCTCCAGCCCTAATCCTGATTTTATTCCTTTTTTCCCTCCCCTAATCCCAATTTTTTTCCTATTTTCCAGCTCCTTCCGCTTCGACTCCCTGGGCGCCTTCTCCTTGTGGGACTCGCGGGATCCCTTCTGGGGGGGAGTCCTTTTTCCAGCCCCAATCCCGATTTTATTCCCATTTTCCCCCCCCAGTCTCGATTCTATTCCCATTTCTCCTGCCCTGATCCCAATTTTTTTCCTTTTTTCCAGCTCCTTCTGCTTTGACTCCCTGGGTGCCTTCTCGTGGGACTTGTGGGATCCCTTCTGGGGGAGCTTTCCCTTCTCAAACCCCCCATTCCCAGCCCCAATCCCGATTCTATTCTCATTTCCCCCCACAATCCCAATTTTATTCCCATTTTCCCTCCCCTAATCCCAGTTTTATTCCTTTTTTCCAGCTCCTTCTGCTTCGACTCCCTGGGCGCCTTCTCCTCGCGGGACTCGCGGGATCCCTTCTTGGGGGGGGGAGGTCCTTTTTCCAGCCCCAATCCCGATTCTATTCCTATTTCTCCTGCTCTAATCCCAT
>NW_024374069.1:0-434 GCF_014805655.1 Passer montanus
GGGGGGGGGTCCCGAATCGCGGGGTCCCGGTGTCCCCGTGGGGAGGGGTCTCGAATCCCGGTTCGGGGTCAGCGCCCGGTTCCGGGGGTCCCGGGGGTTCCGTGCCCGGTTCGGAGGATCCCGGTTCGGGGGGATTCCGGGGATCAGTTCCCGGTTCGGGGGGTCCCGGGAGGGGTCAGTGCCCGGTTCGGGGGGATCCGGGCTGTCGGTGCCCGGTTCGGGGGGTCCCGGTTCGGGTCTGTGCCCGGTTCGGAGGGATCCCGGGGGTCCCGGTTCGGGGTCGGTGCCCGGTTCGGGGGGTCCCGGTTCGGGTCTGTGCCCGGTTCGGAGGGATCCCGGGGGTCCCGGTTCGGGGTCGGTGCCCGGTTCGGGGGGTCCCGGTTCGGGTCTGTGCCCGGTTCGGAGGGATCCCGGGGGTCCCGGTTCGGGGTCGG
>NW_024374070.1:0-434 GCF_014805655.1 Passer montanus
TTTTTTCACCTCTGGCCCTGGCTCTCAGTCATGCAAGGTGTTCATTAGAATGGGTTTAATTGGGTCTGAACAGGTGCCTACATTAACAAGTGTCACTCTTTGTAATGGTGCAGTTGGCTTACATCTCATCTTGCTCTTGTGTTGCCTTCCCCATTGAAAAGTGTTGAAGGCTTTAATCCCTTGTAGAGCCAACATGCAGCAGTAAGAGAGCAGGGTTTGGAAAATCAGGAGACTGTATTCTTTCTATTTCTCAGAGGTAAGATCCAGCCAGTGGGAAGGAGGATTGAGAAGAGCTTGGCCACCATTCAAGTAGACTGCAGGGAGGTTTGGGGATGCTGTGGGCTATTAAGTGTCTGACTCCATCTCGTTGGGAATTCCCGGGGCTGTGCAGAGCTTCCAGGAATGATATCCCAAGAAGGAAGATTAGTGCTACA
>NW_024374071.1:0-433 GCF_014805655.1 Passer montanus
AGTGTTAGCAATGTGAGTGTGTATTACACATTTATCTAATTTTAAATTTACTTAATTTGCTTTTATATTTATTGCACAGAAACATTTCAGAATTAGCTGAGGAGAAGACAATGTTTTCTTACCTGAAAGCATCAGGTGTGATCTCCAGGAAGGGCCTATAGAAGCAGACATCAGAGGATAAGTTAAGCTCATGCCTTTTTCTTCCCTTAAAGGTTTTAATGCTTCTAAATATTCAGTGTTTAACTGTTGATAGATGCTGTTAAACTCTAGAGTAACAGAGTATTTTGGGAAAAGGTGAGTGTTGTGGTTTGGCACTGGCCCAACACCAGACACCCATGAAAGTCACTCACTCGCCCTCCCTGCCGCAGCAGGGCAGAGAAGAAGGAAAAAATTAGTGACGGGTTCATGAGTTGAAATAAGGATTGGGAGATAA
>NW_024374072.1:0-433 GCF_014805655.1 Passer montanus
TGAACTGCCCCAAAATGTCTCCAAATGTCTCTCCGCTGTCCCCAAGTGTCCTCAAAGTGTCCCTGAATGTCCCCTGAATGTCCCCAAGTGTCCCAGATGTCCCCAAACCCCAAGAACCCCCAAAAAATTCCACGAAAAAACCAAAAAATGCTAAAAAATCCCCCCAAAAAGTCCCAAAATGGCCAAAAAAAAAGCCGTAAAACCTCGGGATAAAAACCCCAAAATGTCCCCAAACTGTCCCTGAGTGTCCCCAAACTGTCCCAGATGTCCCCAAACCCCAAAGAACCCCCAAAAATGCCACGAAAAGGCCAAAATATGCGAAAAAATAAATTAAAAAATGCTAAAAAATCCTCTGAAAACCCCCCTAAAATGGCCAAAAAAAGCCCAAAAAACCCAGAAAAAACCCCCAAAAAGTCCCCAAATGTCCCCAAAT
>NW_024374073.1:0-433 GCF_014805655.1 Passer montanus
AGGAGATGGGCACCTGAGGAAACAATCAGGAGAATTTACACCTGAGCACAACTACAGATTGCATATCAAGCTGCAATGTTCCATACATAAATCTGACTGCATGGTAGTTCCCTTCCAGCCTGCACCTAGGTTTGCCTTTTCTAGAAAGGCAGATGGAAGTAAATGCTTAGGCTGAGCTAAGAAACATCCCTTCTCCTCCTCTCCACTAACATGACAGCACAGTGTCTAGAAGTCTAAACTTTGCTAAGATTGGATTTGAATCAGAGCAGAAATGTTCTCTCTTACTTCCTTACTGTGTCAGGTGTTTGCAGGTAATTGTAAAATGCAAGCAAAATGAAAATTTTGAAGATTTCCATTTGAAGTACATGAAGGTGTTTCCCCATGTCAATGTGTCAGACCAGCATTAGAATGTAGTGAAAAATACTATAGAATG
>NW_024374074.1:0-433 GCF_014805655.1 Passer montanus
TAAGGGATTTTGGGGGTTGTGGATTTTTGTGGATTTTGGGGGAATTTTTTGTGGTTTTGGGGGGAATTTTTGGAGGGATTTTTTTGGGGTGTTTTTGGGGGGTTTCCTGTGCCAGCAACAACCTCGGACCTATCGGGAGCACCCAAAAAACCCCAAAAATCCCCCAAAAATCCCCCAAAAATCGCCCTAATACAAACAAACAAATCCAAAAAAACCAACAAAAAATCCCCCAAAAAACAAAAAAAAATCCCAAAATTCCCCAAAAAATCCCCCAAAAATTCAAAAAAAATCCCAAAAAAATCCAAAACAATCTCAAAAAATCCCCCCAAAAAATCCCCAAAAAATCCAAAACAATCCCAAAAAATCCCCCCAAAAATCCCCCAGAAGCCCCAAAAATTCTGGCAGGAAGCGGCTCCAGCGTGGTGAGAAAATT
>NW_024374075.1:0-433 GCF_014805655.1 Passer montanus
AAAAAAATTTTAAAAAATTTTTAAAAAAAGTCCAAAAAAAATCCCAAAAAAAACAACTTAAAAAAAAGCCCCCCCCTCCCAAAAAAAAAATCCCCAAATAATTTAAAGAAAATCTGTCCAAGGAAATAAATCCCTAAAGAATAAAGAAACGCCCCGCAAGAAATAAAAAAAAATCCCAAAAAAAATTTTAAAAAAGTTCCCCCCCACAAAAAAAATCCCCAAAAATATTTTTTAAAAAAGTCCCAAAAAAACCCCAAAAATCTCCAAAAAATAACAACAACAAAAGAAACCCAAAACACAAAAAAAAAATCCCCAAAAAACAATTTAAAAAAATCTAAGGAAATAAATCCCGAAAAAATAAAGAAAGCCCCCCCAAAAATAAAAAAAATCCCCCCCAAAAAAAGAAAAAAAAAATCCCAAAAATATAAAAATA
>NW_024374076.1:0-433 GCF_014805655.1 Passer montanus
ATTGCAACACATTGCTAAGAGAAGCTGTGGAGTCTCCATCTGCAGAGATATTTCAAACCCAGCTGGGCAGAAGGCAGGCAACCTACTGTAGCTGACCGTGCTTGAGCAAGGGGGATGAACTAGACAAGCTCAAGAGCTCTCTCCCAACCTAAGTGATTTTGTGACTTTGAGATTCATGACCCTTGAAAGTCCTGGCATTGCTAATAGTTTATTGTAACCACAGTTCCCTGCAAATGCAAATTGAATGGCTGTTTGCTCTGACTTTATATAAAGCTTCCAGAAGCTTAGTTGAAACTAGCCCAAACACTTTTGTTGGGTCTTTTTTCCCTCACAAAATCATATTATTTCAATGAAAATTCATATACACAGTTCTCCATGTATTTAATTTTGGCATATTTTCATTTCAGAAAGCTTTGAAACTCCTTCCTATTTC
>NW_024374077.1:0-433 GCF_014805655.1 Passer montanus
GATTTTTTTGTGATTTTTTGGGGACTTTTTGAGGATATTTTGGAGGAATTTTTGCGCATTTCTGAGGCTTTTTTCGTTGCTTTGGGCTGGGGTTTCATTAACCCTTTCCAGTCTCATCTCGGTGACTTTTTAACCCTTTCATGGCGCGTTCCCACCACATTTTAACCCTTTCCACGCCAATGTCGACAACATTTGACCCATTTTTTCACCGAATTCTCACCGATTTATTCCCCAAAGGCGCCCTTTGAGCGCCGCCCATCCCTGGGCCAGCGCCTGGCGCACGGCGCCGCGCGAAGCAGAGCCCCAAAATCGGCATTTTTTGAGGAATTTTTGGAGATTTTTTGGGGATTTTTTGGGGATTTTTTCAGGATTTTTTCGGAAGTTTTTTGGGATTTTTTCGGAATTTTTTTGGGATTTTTGGAGGATTTTTTGG
>NW_024374078.1:0-433 GCF_014805655.1 Passer montanus
TTTGGGAATTTTGGGGAATTTTTGGGGGAAATTCGGGGATTTTGGGGGAGCTCGAGGGGATTTGGGGAGTTCCGGGTGGGAAATTCGGGATCTGGGGGGAGTTGGGAGGAATTTTGGGGAATTTTGGGAATTTTTTGGGGGAATTTTGGGGAATATTGGGGAAAAATTCGGGAATTTTTGGGGATTTTGGGGGAGTTCGGGGGGATTTGGGGGTTCCGGGAAGGAATTTTGGGATTTGGGGGGGATTTTGGGGATTTTGGGGATTTTTTTTTTTACTTTTTGGGGAAATTTTGGAGAATATACGGGAATTTTGGGGAAAAGTTTGGGAATTTTGGGGGATTTTGGGGTTTTTTTTTTACTTTTTGGGGAAATTTTGGAGAATATACGGGAATTTTGGGGAAAAGTTTGGGAATTTTGGGGGATTTTGGGGGAA
>NW_024374079.1:0-704 GCF_014805655.1 Passer montanus
GGGGGGTTTGAAGATCTGAGACCCCCGAATTGGGGGGGTGGGCGCAGCCCCCCGCCAGCCGCCGGGGGGAATTTGGGGAGGGGGCTCACCCTGGCCCACGGTGACGCTGAAGGGGCTGCGGGGGATGGGGACCCCCCCGAAGGTGACGTGCACCAGGTGCAGCCCCTCGCTCTGCGGCTTGTAGGAGCAGCGGAAGCCCCCAGACCCACGGTCCTCCAGCACCGCCTCGGGGGTCCCGCGGCGCCCGCTGGGGTCCACGATGGAGACCCCCACCTCACCCGGGCCCGCGCCTGCGGAAACGGGGAGACCCCTCCTCAAATTCGTGCAGAAATGGGGAAATCCCCACAGAAATCCTCAAAAATTCCCAGACAAATCCCAAAAAGTTCCCATGGAAATCCCAAAAATTCACGGGAAATCCCAAAATCTCAAATTCCCCAGAGACCCCCACCTCACCCGGGCCCACGCCTGCGGAAACAAGGAGACCCCTCCTCAAATTCGTGCAGAAATGGGGAAATCCCCACAGAAAACCCAATGGAAACCCCGAAGTTCCCCATGGAAATCCCAAAAATCGCCCTTTAAGACGCCCAAAATCCCCCAGAACCCTCCAAAATCCCGCCAAACCCCCCCAGAACCCCCCGAGTCCCCCCCGGACCCCCTAAAATCCCCCCAAACCCCCCAAAACACCTCCAACCCCCCCCAAACCT
>NW_024374079.1:1478-12714 GCF_014805655.1 Passer montanus
CCCCGCAAAACCCGGGGGGGGGGGGGGGGAGAAACGGCCCCAGAAATGGCTCAGAACGCCCCAAAAATGGTTCAGAATATCAAAAAAATGGCACAGAACATCCAAAAAATGGTTCAGAATACCCCAAAAATGGTTCAGAATATCCCAAAAATGAACCAGGACCCCAAAACACGGGGGGTCACCGGGAGGGACCCCCCGAAAAACCCCGGAAAAACCCCGGGAGAGGGGGAGGAGAAATGGCCCCAAAATGGCTCATAACACACCAAAAATGGTTCAGAATATCCCAAAAATGGCTCAGAACCCAACAAAAATGGATCAGAATATCCCAAAAATGGTTCAGAATATCCCAAAAATGGTTCAGAACGCCCCAAAAATGAACCAGGACCCCAAAACACGGGGGGTCACAAGGAGGGACCCTCCGAAAAACCCCAAAAATCCCCGGGAGAGGGGGAGCAGAAATGGCCCCAAAAATGGCTCAGAACCCCCCAAAAGTGGATCAGAATATCCCAAAAATGGTTCAGAATATCCCAAAAATTAATCAGGACCCCAAAAAATGGGGGGGGTTACCGGGAGGGACCCTCCGAAAAACCCCAAAAATCCCCAGGAGACGGGGGGGAGGAACGGCCCCAGAAATGGCTCAGAACGCACCAAAAATGGTTCAGAATATCCAAAAAATGGCACAGAACATCCAAAAAATTGTTCAGAATATCCCAAAAATGGTTCAGAACGCCCCAAAAATGAATCAGGACCCCAAAACATGGGGGGTCACCGGGAGGGACCCCCCGAAAAACCCCGGGAAAACCCCGGGAGAGGGGGAGGAGAAATGGCCCCAAAATGGCTCAAAACGCACCAAAAATGGATCAGAATATCCCAAAAATGGCTCAGAACCCAACAAAAATGGCTCAGAATATCCCAAAAATTAATCAGGACCCCAAAAAATTGGGGGGTCACAAGGAGGGACCCCCCGGAAAATCCCCAAAAATCCCCGGGAGAGGGGGGGGAGAAACGGCCCCAAAAATGGCTCAGAACGCACCAAAAATGGTTCAGAATGTCCCAAAAATTAATCACGACCCCAAAAAATTGGGGGGTCACAAGGAGGGACCCCCCGGAAAATCCCCAAAAATCCCCGGGACAGGGGGAGCAGAAACGGCCCCAAAAATGGTTTAGAACATCCAAAAAATGGTTCAGAATATCCCAAAAATGGTTCAGAATATCCCAAAAATGAATCAGGACCCCAAAAAATGGGGGGGTCACGGGGAGGGATTCCCCAAAAAAATCCTGGGAGAGGGGAACGAACAGGGTAGGTGGGAAAGGGGGGAGGGAACTGTCCCAAAAATGGCTCAGAACGCCCCAAAAATGGTTCACAATATCCAAAAAATGTCTTGGGGACTTCCCAGAAATGAACAGGGACCCCAAAAAATGGGGGGGTCACGGGGAGGGACCCCCCCAAAAGATCCTGGGAGAGGGGGAGGAACGGGGGAGGTGGGAAGGGAGGGGAAGCAGCCTGAAAACGTCCCAAAAATGGATCAGAACGTCCCAAAAATGGCTCAGAACGTCCCAAAACTGGCTCAGAATCCCCAAAAATTAATCAGGGATCCCAAAATTCCCAAGAACCCCCCAAAAATTAACTGGGAAACCCCCAGAAATTAACTAGGGACCCCCACAAATGCCCCAGGACCCCCCCCCGACCTCCTCGCGGTGCCCGTCGGGGTCCTCGACGTAGACCAGCACCTCCCCCTGCCCCGCGCTGATCGTCTCCACCGTGAACTCGGCGCGCTGCTGCACCACGTTCCCGGTGGGCTCGATCCCTGGGAGACCCCAGACCCAAATCAGGGTCCTGGACCGAGCTCGGGGGGTCCCAGAGCCACCCCAAGGGTCCTAAACCCACCCCAAGGGTCCTAAACCCACCCCAAACCCACCCTAAATCCCATGATCCCACCCAAACTCAGGGCGCTGCTGCACCACGTTCCCGGTGGGCTCGATCCCTGAGAGACCCCAGACCCAAATCAGGGTCCCGGACCAACCTTGGGGGGGTCCCAGAGCCACCCTGGGGGTCCCACACCCACCCTGGAGGTCCCAGAGCCACCCCGGGGGTCCTAAACCCACCCTAAACCCCCTGATCCCACCCAAACTCAGGGCGCTGCTGCACCACGTTCCCGGTGGGCTCGATCCCTGGGAGACCCCAGACTCAATTCGGGGTCCTGGACCGACCTCGGGGGGTACCACACCCACCCTGGGGGTCCTAAACCCACCCCAAACCCACCCTAAACCCACTGATCCCCCCAAACTCCGAAGCTGCTGGACCTTTTTGGGGTCACATTTGGGGCTCCCCATTTCCCATCTCCCACTCCCCAAACTCGGGGGTCCCGGGGCTCCCGGGGGTCTCAGGGGTCCTGGGGGTTTCAGGGGGGTCTCAGGGGGTCTCAGACCCCCCCTCACCTGGCCCGTAGGCCCGGGCCTTCTTGGGGTTGAGTTTGGGGCTCCCCATTTCCCTTGTCCCACTCCCCAAACTCGGGGGTCCCGGGGGTCTCAGGGGTCCCGGGTGTCCTGGGGGGTCTCTGGGGGTCTCGGGGGTCCCGGGGGTCTCAGACCCCCCCTCACCTGGCCCGTAGGCCCGGGCCTTCTTGGGGTTGAGTTTGGGGCGCAGGGGCGCCCCCGGCTTGAGCTTGGCCTTGGGGAACTGGGACAGGTACGTCATGACCGAGTGCTCGTCCACGTTGGGGTCCACGATCTCCTCGGGCGTGATCACCTGCACGGGGAGGGGACAGGGACATCAGGGGACAGGGACATCAGTGACACCCCGTGACAGGGACAGGGACAGCAGTGACACCCCGGGGTGATCACCTGCATGGGGACAGGGACATCAGTGACACCCCGGGACAGGGACAGGGACAGCAGTGACACCCCAGGGTGATCACCTGCACGGGGACAGGGACAGGGACATGGGACAGGGATAGGGACAGCAGTGACACCCGGACAGGGACAGCAGAACAGGGACAGGGACAGCGTCAGTGCCACCCGGGACAGGGACAGGGACATCAGGGGACAGGGACAGCGTCAGTGCCACCCGGACAGGGACAGGGACAGGGACAGCAGAACAGGGACAGGGACCCAAGTGCCACCCGGGGTGATCACCTGCACGGGGACAGGGACAGGGACAGTGTCAGTGCCACCCGGGACAGGGACAGGGACAGCAGTGACACCTGGGGTGTGTGTCACCTGGGCAGGAGAGGGGACAGTAACAGGGGACATCAACACAGGGACAGGAGCACAGGGGTGTGTGTCACCCCCAGGTGTGTGTGTCACCTGGGACAGGGCCAGTGTCCCGTGTCACTTGAAGGGGACAGTGGCAGGGCAGTGTCCCCAGTGTCCCCGAGTAGAACAGGGGCAGTGTCCCCATGTCCCCGTGTCCCCGTGTCACCTGCGGGATGCCCAGCCACTCCTCGGCCTGCTGCATGGCCTCGCGCGCGTTCTCCACGGGGCGGCTCGGGTTCCACGAGTCCCAGTCAGGACACAGCCCTGGGGACAGCGGGGACAGGGGTCAGCCTGGCCCCAGTGTCCCCAATGTCCCCAATGCCCCCACGACAGTGTCCCCAGTGTCCCAGGCAGGGTCAGGGACAGTGGCAGTGGCGGGGCAGTGTCCCCGTGTCCCCGTGTCACCTGCGGGATGCCCAGCCACTCCTCGGCCTGCTGCATGGCCTCGCGCGCGTTCTCCACGGGGCGGCTCGGGTTCCACGAGTCCCAGTCGGGACACAGCCCTGGGGACAGCGGGGACAGGGGTCAGCCTGGCCCCAGTGTCCCCAATGCCCCCAGTGTCCTCACCCGGGGCACAGCTGTCCACCAGAGCCCCCAGGGCCCTGCCGCTCTGCCAGTCCTTGCTGAAGTTGGTGATGGGCAGAGCCCCCAGTGCCCTGTACCCCCGGTGTCCCCAGTGTCCCCAGTGTCTCCAATGTCCCCGGTGTCACTCACCCGGGGCACAGCTGTCCACCAGAGCCCCCAGGGCGCGCCCGCTCTGCCAGTCCTTGCTGAAGTTGGTGATGGGCAGCTGCGGCAGCCGGTTCTGGATCCAGCCCAGCAGCCGCTGCTTCGGCGTCTGGCGCTTGGCCTCCTCCTCATCCTCCTCGTCCCACATGGGCATGGAGATGGAGTAGTGCAGGATGAGCGTCCAGATCAGCCCCAGGATCAGCTTCAGGTTCCCGTCCACGATGGCTTTGCTGTCTGCGGGGACACGGGGACATTGGGGACAGCAGGGGACACTGGGGACATCGGGGTCACAGTGCAGGATGAGCGTCCAGATCAGCCCCAGGATCAGCTTCAGGTTCCCGTCCACGATGGCTTTGCTGTCTGCGGGGACACGGGGACATTGGGGACATCAGGGACATTGGGGGTGTGTGGGGCACTGGGGACATGGGGACACTGGGGACACTGGTGACACTGGGGACACTGGGGACACAGGGACACTGGGGACAGTGGGGACTTGTGCGGTACTGGAGACACAGGGGACAGAGGGGACACAAGGGACACAGGGACAGCAGGGACACTGGGGTCATTGGGGACACACAGGAGGACACCAGGGACATCAGGGGCATCAGGGGACACGGGGGACATGGCAGGACAGGGACATCAGGGAACTGAGGGGACACAGAGGGACACAGGGGGACACGTCATGGGGGGGACACCAGGGAATGCCCTGCAGGGACTGGGGACACTGGGGACACTCCATGGGGACAGGGGCCACCCCACAGGGACAGGCGACACCCCAAAAGGACAGGGGACATTGAGGACACCCCGCAGGGACTGGGGACATTGGGGACACCCCATGGGGACAGGGGACACCCCACAGGTACTGGGGACATTGGGGACACCCCATGGGGACAGGGGACACCCTGCAGGGATTGGGGACATGGGGACACCCCGCAGGGACCCACCAGGGGCCACCCCGGGGAGGTGACAGCTCAGTGCCACCACAGGGGTGGGGACAGGGCACGGCTCAGGTCAGGGACACCTGGGGACACCTGGGGGCACCTGGGGACATTTGGGGGCACCTGGGGACACCTGGGGCTGGGGACAGGGCACGGCTCAGGCCGGGGACACCCGGGGACACCTGGGGGCACGCAGAGGCCACAGCCCGGGGGTGACAGGGCCATCAGGGGGGTCCTGCTGGGGACAGGGGGCGCTGCTGGGGGCTTTTGGGGTCCCCGTGAAGAGTTTTGGGGTCCCCGCTGTGTCCCCAAGTCCCCGTTAGCAGTTTTGGGGTCCAGGGACACCCGGGGACACCTGGGGACAGCTGGGGACACGCTGAGGCCACAGCCCGGGGGTGACAGGGCCATCAGGGGGGTCCTGCTGGGGACAGGGGGCGCTGCTGGGGGCTTTTGGGGTCCCCGTGAAGAGTTTTGGGGTCCCCGCTGTGTCCCCAAGTCCCCGTTAGCAGTTTTGGGGTCCCGGGTGTGTCCCCAGTCCCCATTAGCAGTTTTGGGGTCCCCAAGTCCCCAGTGAGGTTTTTGGGGACAGGGGGCGCTGCGGGGGCTTTTGGGGTCCCCGTGAAGGATTTTGGGGTCCCGGCTGTGTCCCCAAGTCCCCATCAGCAGTTTTGGGGTCCCCAAGTCCCCAGTGAGGTTTTTGGGGTGTCTGGGTGTGTCCCCAAGTCCCTGCTGAGGTTTTGAGGTCCTGGGTGTGTCCCCGTTAGCAGTTTTGGGGTGTTTGGGTGTGTCCCCAGTCCCCACTGAGGTTTTGGGGTCCCGGCTGTGTCCCCGTTAGCAGTTTTGGGGTCCCCAGTCCCCGCTGTGGTTTTGGGGTCCTGGCTGTGTCCCCGTTAGCAGTTTTGGGGTGTTTGGGTGTGTCCCCAAGTCCCCGTTAGCAGTTTTGGGGTCCCCAGTCCCCGCTGTGGTTTTGGGGTCCCCAAGTCCCCGCTGTGGTTTTGGGGTCCCGGGTGTGTCCCCAGTCCCCGCTGTGGTTTTGGGGTCCCCGCCCCATCAGCAGTTTTGGGCTCCAGTTCCCGTCACTGCCTTTGGGGTTTTGAGGTTTTGGGGTTTGGGGCGTGGCCCCGCCCCCTCTCGCGGTTTTTGGGGTGTCCGGGCGTGGCCCCGAATCCCTTTTGGGGTTTCGGGGTGCCAGGGAGGGTCCCCAGCCCCCGTCACTGCTCTGGGGTCCCTTGGGGGTCCCTTGGGGGTCCCAGGGCCAGGCCCCAAATCCCTTTTGGGGTTTCTGGGGTGTCCAGAGCACCCCCAGACCCCGCTCCAGTTTTTGGGGTCCCTTTGGGGTTTTTGGGGTGTCCCCGGTTCCCATTCCCGTTTTTCGGGTTCCTTTTGGGGTTTTTGGGGTGTCTGGAGTGTCCCCAGTTCCTGTCACTGGTTTTGGGGTCCCTTTTGGGGTTTTTGGGCTCTCAGCCGTGTCCTGTCCCTGATCTCACTTTTGGGGTCCCTTTTGGGGTCCCTTTTAGAGTTTTTGGGGTGTTTGGAGTGTCCCCAGTTCCCATTACAGGTTTTGGGGTCTCTTTTGGGGTTTTTGGGGTGCCCGGAGTGCCCCCAGACCCCGTCCCGGGTTTTGGGGTCCCTTTGGGGTCCCTTCGGGGTTTTTGGGGTCCCTTTTAAAGGGGAGGGGTCTCAGGACCCCCCCCGATCACTGCGGGGTTATTTGGGGAGGGGTCTCCGCGCCCCCCAAATTATCGGGGGGGGGGTCGCCATCTCCAGGACCCTCCCCCAATTTTGGGACCCCTCCCCAATTTCGGGGTCCATTTTGGGGAGGGGTCTCCCCAGTCGGGACCAGTTGGATGTTCCCCCTCAGAGACCCCTCCCCATTTTTGGGGTCTCCCAGCGGATCCCCCCCCCATTTTTGGGCTCGTCCACGACCCCTCCCCAATTTCCGGGGCCTTTTGGGGTCGGGGTCCCGCCCCCTCCTCACCATTAAACCACTCCGAGCTTCCCCTCCTCAGAGACCCCTCCCCATTTTGGGGGTCTGGGGTCTCCCATCTGCCCCTCCCCCATTTCCGGGGGTCCTCCAGGCGCCCCCTCCCCAATTCCGAGCCCGTTTTGGGCGGAATTCGCCGCTTTTTCCCCACCGGGACCCCTCCCCTTCCTCCGCAGCCCGGGGGTCCCCCAGCGGACCCCTCCCCACATTTCAGCGCTCCGGGCTCCTCCAGGAGCCCCCTCCCCAATTCCGAGCCCATTTTGGGCAGAATTCGCCACTTTTTCACCACCACAAACCACCCCAATCTCCTTTTTTTCACCCAAAAAAATCCCAATTCCTGCACAACTCCCACCCCCTCCCCAAACTTCTTTTGGGGGGTGGTCGCACGCCCCCTCCCCAATTTCTGACACCTTTCCACCCTTTCCTCACCACTTCAACCTCCTTTTTTCATCCAAAAAATCCAAAACCCCAACTCCTCCGTAACTCCCACTCCCCAAACTTTTCCGGGGGGCCGTGGTCGCCCCCTCCCCAATTTCTGAGCTCCTTTTAAGACGTTTCCTCCCAAAAAAACCCCACTCCAATCTCCTTTTTCCCCAAAAATCCCAACTCCTCTTAACTCCCACCCCCTCCCCACTCTCTAAACTTTCCCGGGGGGGGGTTTCTGACGCCCCCTCCCCAATTTCTGATGCTCTTTTGAGACCTTTCCACCCTTTCCTAACCACTCCAATCTCCTTTTTTTTCCCCCAAACCCCAACTTTTCTTAACTCCCGCCCCCTCCCCACTCTCTAAACTTTTCCGGGGGGTTCTCACGCCCCCTCCCCAATTTCTGACGCTCTTTTGAGGCCTTTCCACCCCTTCCTCATCAAACCAACCACTCCAATCTCCTTTTTTCCCTCAAAATCCCAACTCCTCCGTAACTCCCATCCCCCGAACTTTTCCGGGGGGGTTCTCACGCCCCCTCCCCAACCCTTTCCACCCTTTCCTCCCCAAACCAACCACTCCAATAGGATTGGAACAACGGGGGATCCTGATAACAGGTGAGTGCGATAACGGGGAGCGTTCATAACAGGGGATCCTAATGATGAGGGAGCCCAAAAACGGGAGATCCTGATGACAGGAGAGCCTAATACTGGGGGACCCCAAAGTGGGAGATCCTAATAATGGAGGATTGGAATAATGGGGGATCCTGATAACGGGTGAGTGTGTTAATGGGGAGCGTTAATAACGGGAGATCCTAATGATGGGGGAGCCTAATAACGGGAGATACTGATAATGGGGGATCCTGATAACAGGTGAGTGCAATAACGGGGAGCGTTCATAATGGGAGATCCTAATAACGGAGGAGCCTAAAAATGGGGGACCCCAAAAGGGAAAATCCTAATAACAGGGGATCCTGATAACAGAGGATTGGAATAATGGGTGAGTGCGGTAACTGGGAGTGTTAATAATGGGGGATCCTAATAACGAGGGATCCAAATAATGGGAGATCCTGATAACGGGGGACCCCAAAATGGGGGATCCTAATAACGGAGCAGGCTAATAACAGAGGATCCTAATAATGGGGGACCCCAAAATGGGAGATCCTGATAACAGAGAATTCTAACAATGGGTGAGTGCAATAATGGGGACTGTTAATAACAGGGGATCCTAATGATGGGGGAGCCTAATAATGGGGGATCCCAGTAATGAGGGATCCTAACAACAGGAGATCCTAATAATGGGGGAAGATCCAGAATGGGGGATCAGGATAATGGGAGAGTGCGTAATGGGGGACCCCAAAACGGGGGATCCTAAAAATGGAGTGTCCTAATAACGGGGGATCCTGATAACGGGGGAAGATCCAGAATGGGGGATCAGGATAATGGGAGAGTGCGTAATGGGGGACCCCAAAACGGGGGATCCTAAAAATGGAGTGTCCTAATAACGGGGGATCCTAATAATGGGGGATCCTAATAATGGAGTGTCCTGAGAATGGGGGATCCTAATTATGAAAGAGCCCAAACCGGGAGATCCAAAAAAGGCAATGCTAACGAGGGAGGAATCTTAATAACAAG
The DNA here is from genome assembly GCF_014805655.1 of Passer montanus. Classification (NCBI taxonomy): domain Eukaryota; kingdom Metazoa; phylum Chordata; class Aves; order Passeriformes; family Passeridae; genus Passer; species Passer montanus. The sequence goes on from NW_024374079.1 coordinate 10,439, forward strand.
ATGTAATGAGGGGCCCTAATAGTGGGGGAGCCCATTAATGGGGAGCCCTAATAATGAGGAATCCTAATAATGGGGGACCCTAATAACATGGGACCCTAATAACGGGGGACCCTAATAACGGGGGATCCTAATAACGGGGGAGCCCAATAACGAGGAATCCTAATAATGGGGGAGCCTAATAATGAGTGAGCCCATAATGAGGGTCCCCAAAACAGGGGATCCTATAACGGGGAACCCCAATAATTGGGGACCCTGAAAATGAGGGATCCCATAAATGAGGAAGCCCCACAAGGAGGGGATCCCATAATGAGGGACCCCCAAAATGAATCCTAATAGTGAGGGATCATGCTAATGAAAGAGCTGAAAACGGGAGATCCAAAAAAGGCAATGCTAATGAGAGAGGAATCTTAATAACGGGGAAGCGGGTAATGAGGGGTCTTAATAACGAGGGACCCTAATAATGGGGGATCCTAATAACAAGGAATCCTAATAACGGGGAGCCTTAATAATGAGGGATCCTAATAACGGGGGATCCTAATAACATGGGAGCCCTAATAATGAGGGAGCCCATAATGAGGGGCCCCAAAACAGGGGATCCTATAACGGGGAACCCCAATAATTGGGGACCCTCAAAATGAGGGATCCCATAAATGAGGAAGCCCCACAAGGAGGGGATCCCATAAAGAGGGACCCCCAAAATGAGGGGAGCCCATAACGGGGGAACCCCCAGAGTGAGGGACCCCCCAATAACGAGGGACCCCCCGAGCATCCCCATCGGGGCGCCCCCAAAATGAGGGACCCCAATAACGGGAGACCCCCAAAATGAGGGACCCTCCCCGAGCCCCCCCTTTTGGGGCACCCCCGAACTTTGGGGGCCTCAATTTGGGGCGACCCCGGCTCTGCCCCCCCAAATTGGGGGGGTCAGGGAAGGGTCCCTGCCCTGCTGCCCCCTCCCCATTCCCGGGGTCCCAAACTCCCCCGGAAGAGCCCCCTCGACCCCAAATAGGGACCCCCACCCCAAAAAGGGGGGCCTGGCCACCCTGGGCTCCTCAGAGCCCCCAAAAAGGGGGGGGTCCCGTTCAGAGGGGTCCCCAGCCCCATTTGGGGGTCCCCAGCCCCATGTGGGGGTCCCCCAGCCCCATTTTGAGGGGTTCCCTCAAAACGCGACCCCCCAGGGGTCTCTCAAGGGGGTCTCGGACCCCAAAATCGGGGTCACCCCTTCGGGGGTCCCTCAGCCCCATTCCCGGGGGTCCCCCCCGCCCCATCGGGGGAGCCCCAAACTCGGGGTGCCCCCCCCACCCAAAGCCCCCCCAAACCCCGCGATCCTGGCGGGGGGGGTCCCGGAGGTACCAGGGGGTCTGGGGTCGGTCCTCGGGGGGTTTTGGGGGGTCCTGGGGGGCTGGGGTCCGTTCCCGTGGGGGTTTCGGGGTTCCCGGGGGGTCTTGGTGGTTCTGGGGGGGTCCCTGGTCTCGGTCCCCAAGGGTCGAGGTTCGGGGGTCCCGGGGGTCGGTGCCACCCAGGGATGCCGGTCCCGGGGCTCGGGGGTCCCGGTGCCGGGGGGAGGGGGTCCTCACCTGGTGCTCGGTTCGGTGTCCTGGGGGCTCGGTGGTCCCGGCGGTACCGGGCTGGCTCCGGGGGTCCCGGGGGCTCTTGGTGCTCCCGGTGCCGGTACCGGGGGTGGGTTCGGTGGTCCCGGGGGCTGTCCCGGTGCTGTCCCGGGTGGTCCCGGGCCCCGCGCGGTGCCGGTGCCGGTGCCGGGGGCTCGCGCGGCGCGCGCGGAGCCTTAATTGGTAACGAGAGGAGCGAGTGTCCGTTCCCGTGGGGGGTTTCGGGATTCCCGGGGGGTCTTGGTGGTTCTGGGGGGGTCCCTGGTCTCGGTCCCCAAGGGTCGAGGTTCGGGGGTCCCGGGGGTCGGTGCCACCCAGGGATGCCGGTCCCGGGGCTCGGGGGTCCCGGTGCCGGGGGGAGGGGGTCCTCACCTGGTGCTCGGTTCGGTGTCCTGGGGGCTCGGTGGTCCCGGCGGTACCGGGCTGGCTCCGGGGGTCCCGGTGCCGGTACCGGGGGTGGGCTCGGGGGTCCCGGGGGCTCTTGGTGCTCCCGGTGCCGGTACCGGGGGTGGGTTCGGTGGTCCCGGGGGCTGTCCCGGTGCTGTCCCGGGTGGTCCCGGGCCCCGCGCGGTGCCGGTGCCGGTGCCGGGGGCTCGCGCGGCGCGCGCGGAGCCTTAATTGGTAACGAGAGGAGCGAGCCCCGCCCCGGGGGGGCCGGGGGCGGGCGGG
>NW_024374079.1:12941-14826 GCF_014805655.1 Passer montanus
CTGTGGGGTATGGGGTCTCTACAGAACCGCTATAGGGTCTGGGGTCTCTGGGGATCTATGGGGTTTCTCTGGGGGGTCTCTATGGGGTCTGGGGTCTCCAGGGGTCTCTATAGGATCTCTATAGGGTCTGGGGTCTCTATGGGCTTTTTATGGGGCCTGGGGTCTCTGTGGGGTCTCTCTGGGGTCTGGGGTCTCTCTGGGGTCTCTCTGGGGGGTCTGGGGTCTCTGTGGGGTCTCTCTGGGGTCTGGGGTCTCTGNTCTGGGGGTCTGGGGTCTCTCTGGGGGGTTTGGGGTCCCTCCCCTCCCCCTCCCGCCCCTCCCCCTTCCTCAGGAAGCTCCGGGCGGCCCCGATAAGGGGGGAGGGGAAACGGGGGCGCTAATTACGGCGTTAATTACCGGCTAATTAAGGACAGGGTCGTTATCGCGGCACGCCAGGGGTTAATTAAGGAAAGGGCGCTGGGGGGGGGTTCCGGGGGCTAATTGGGGTTAATTAAGGAAGGAGTAATTACGGGGGGAGGTGTGGGGTTAATTAGTGGAGAGCTCATTAATGGGGGGTTCATTAGGGGGTTAATTACTGGGGAACTCATTAATGAGGCTCATTAACGGGGGCTCCTTATCGGGTTAATTACTGGGAATTCATTAATGGGGTTAATTAACACGGGGAGTTCTGTGGTTAATTAATGGGGAATTAATTAATGGGGGTTAATTAACGGGGGCTTCTTATTGGGTTAATTGCTGGGGGTTCATTAATGGGGGGTTCATTATGGGGTTAATTACTGGGGACCTCATTAATGAGGCTCATTAACGGGGGATTAATTAACGAGGGGACTTCCGGGGTTAATTAGGGGTTCAATTAATGGGGGCTCATTAACGGGAGTCACTAACGAGGCGTTCATTAACGAGGTTTTAATTACAGCGCTGCTGACGGCCTTAATGAACCTGCTGGGCCACGCCCACACCTGGACCACACCCATTGGCCACGCCCACACCTGGACCACGCCCACCCGGGGTCACCCCGAGGTCACCCCTTGGGTGGGGTCAGGGCCACGCCCACCAGAGGCCACGCCCCCACCTGGGACACACCCCCAGGCCACGCCCACACCTGTCCCACCCTTTGGCCACGCCCCCAGCTGTGTCACAGCGAGGCCACGCCCCCTCCGGGGTCCCCTCCCCCACAAACGGCAGCGCAGAGAGCGAGGGGGGGACAGACGGACAGACGGACAGAGCTGGGGACGGGTGTGACACCTGGGGACACAGGGACACACCTGTGAGTGTGTGACACACCTGGGGACAGGTGTGACACCCGAGACACACCTGGGGATGGGGACAGGGACACAGGTGACACAGCTGGGGACACGGGTGACACGCCCAGGGACAGGTGTGACACACCTGGGCGGGGGTGACAGGGACAGGTGTGACAAGCCCGGGGACATCGGTGGCGCCCGCTCAGACACGTGTCGCGTGCTGTCACCCGTGTCACACCCGTGTCACACCCGTGTCACCCCCCGACATCTCCAGGGGCTGTGTCACACCCGCAGGGCCACCCCCAGGTGTGTCACAGGTGCCACACTCAGGGGTGCCACACACACTGTCACAAGTGTCACACTCACTCAGGTGTGTCACACTCACTGTCACAGCTGTGTCCCATGCTCAGCTGTGTCCCAGGTGTGTCAGACTCACTCACAGCTGTGTCCCACACTCACTCAGGTGTGTCACACACCCAGCTGTGTCCCAGGTGTCACTCTCACTGTCCCAGGTCTGTCCCAGGCGTGTCACTCTCACTCAGGTGTGACACACTCACTCAGGTGTGACACACTCACTCAGGTGTGTGCCCCAGGTGTGTCACACTCACTGTCCAGGTGTGTCACTCTCCCTCAGGGGTGTC
>NW_024374080.1:0-433 GCF_014805655.1 Passer montanus
CAGGGAGGGGACGGGGAGGAGACGCCACGGGGACAGTGGCAGCCGGGGACAGGCACGGGGCCATCGGGGGACGGCGGCACCGGGGGTGTGGGGCTGTCACCCCCTGTCACCCCTGTCACCCCCTGTCACCCCCGTGTCACCCCCTGTCACCCCTGTCACCCCTGTCACCCCTGTGTCACCCCTGTGTCACCCCTGTGTCACGGTGTCACCCCTGTGTCACCCTGTGTCACTGTGTCACCCCGTGTCACGGTGTCACGGTGTCACCTGCTCCATGGTGACGCGCTTGCCGCGGTAATCCAGCCAGACGGGGACATCGGCCGTGAAACGGAACTCGCTGGGGACAGAGGGACACGGGGACAGAGGGACGGGGACAGCCCCTTCAGCATGGGGACAGCCCAGTTCCTCCCAGTGTCCCCAGTGCCCCCCCAGTGCC
>NW_024374081.1:0-433 GCF_014805655.1 Passer montanus
CCAAATTTGGGACCCCCGACCCCAAATTTTCCCTCCTGGCCCCCCCTGAACTCCCCGGGACCCCCAAATTTTCCCTCCTGGAGACCCCAGACCCCAAATGTTCCCTCCTGGACCCCCCAAATCCTCCCAAACTTTCCCTCCTGGAGACCCCAGCCCCAAAATTGGCCAAACTTTCCCTCCTGGAGACCCCAGACCCAAAATTCACCGAACTCTCCCTCCTGGAGACCCCCAAATTTGAGCCCCCAAACCCCAAACTTTCCCTCCTGGACCCCCCAAACCCCCCCAAACTTTCCCTCCTGGAGACCCCAGACCCAAAATTGGCCAAACTTTCCCTCCTGGAGACCCCAAAATTGGAGCCCCCAGCCCCAAAATTGGCCAAACTCTCCCTTCTTGAACCCCCCAAAACCCCAAAATTGGAGCCCCCAGCCCCAAA
>NW_024374082.1:0-433 GCF_014805655.1 Passer montanus
TTTTTTGTGCCCAGAACCCCGAGCAGTCGGACGAGGACGAGGAGAAAAGCCGCAGGGACTCCGAAGGTTTGGGGCAAAATCTGGGGATTTTGGGCAAATTGGGGATTTGGGGAGAAATTTGGGAATTTTGGGCTCATTTTTAGGATTTTTGGGGAGAAATTTGGGGATTTTGGGCAAAAATTTGGGAGTTTTGGGGAGAAATTTGGGGATTATTGAATTTTTTGTGCCCAGAACCCCGAGCAGTCGGACGAGGACGAGGAGAAAAGCCGCAGGGACTCCGAAGGTTTGGGGCAAAATCTGGGGATTTTGGGCAAATTGGGGATTTGGGGAGAAATTTGGGGATTTTGGGGAGAAATTTGGGAATTTTGGGCTCATTTTTAGGATTTTTGGGGAGAAATTTGGAAATTTTGGGGAAAAATTTGGGAATTTTGGG
>NW_024374083.1:0-433 GCF_014805655.1 Passer montanus
CCCCCCCACCGGCAGAGTGGTACAGCCCAGACCCCCCAGGCTCTGTGGTGGGGGGGTCCTGCCCCGCCCCCAGGGCAGTGACGCCCCCTCCCCTCTCTCTGTCCCCAGGGTCGCCCCCGGCCCCGCCGGCGCGGGGCGTGCTGCGGCTGCGCGTGGGCAGCTCCCCGCGGGGGGAGCCCTGCTTCTGCCTGGTGGGGGGGCTGCACCCCTGAGCCCCCCACCCCGCACCCCCGTTCTGGTGCTCCGGGGACCCCCGCGCGGGTCTCAAGCTATGCAATGCCCCCTCCCCATTTCGGGGGGCTCAATAAAGCTGGGGACCCCCCCCGCTCCCTCCCTTCCCGCATCCGGCGGGCGGGGCGCTGCCCGCATCCGCTGAGTCACCCCAAAACCGAGCGCGGCCCCGGGCACCCCCCCAGCCCCTCCCCGGGACACC
>NW_024374084.1:0-433 GCF_014805655.1 Passer montanus
GGGGGAAACTGGGAAAAATTCCTGAATTTTTGGGGTTCTGGCAGAAAATTCCTGGGAAATGGGGAAAAGAGAAAAAATCCCAAATATTTTGGGGAAAAAAAGGGGAAAAGCCCAAATATTTTGGAGATTCTGGCTGGGAAAAATTGGGGAAAATTCCAGAGATTTTGGGGGTTCTGGCATAAAATTCCTGGGAAATTGGGAAAAGGGGAAAAATTCCCAAATATTTTTGGGGAAAAAAGGGAAAAATCCCAGAGATTTTGGGGAAAAAATCCCAGAGATTTTGGAGATTCTGGCTGGGAAAAATGAGGGAAAATTGGGAAAAAATCCGGAGATTTTGGGGGTTCTTGGTGGGGAAAATGGGGAGAAATTGGGAAAAAAGGGAGAGGGAAAAATTCCCAAATTTTGGGAGTTTTTGGGCTGGGAATTCATGGAA
>NW_024374085.1:0-432 GCF_014805655.1 Passer montanus
TCACCATGGATATTCCTGTGTTTGCAGGCATGAAGGGCTCAGCCATTGAAAACTTCTCCTGTGTGCTTTATAACATCTTTCTCATGAACTGCACTTGGCAGGCAGGAAGAGATGCTCCAGCAGACACACAGTATTTTCTCTACTGGCAGAAGTCAAGGTAAGTAGCTCTGCTTGAGACAGGGAATTCTGAATTCTCATTCAACACATCACAGTGCCCATGTTTAACTGAAATATTTTGCCATATACAGAGATGAAGAGGAAATGGAATGTGAGCTTTACATTAAAGATGAAAATTGCAGAAATGTGGGATGTATCTTCCAAAACGTGAGCATAGGGATTGAAAAAGCTTACTTCCTGGTGAATGGGTCTAGCAAAGACTCCCTGATCCAGTTCTATGATGAGTACATTGACCTGTATAAAATTGGTAAGTAA
>NW_024374086.1:0-432 GCF_014805655.1 Passer montanus
TAAAAGCTAAAACCTGAGGCATCATTATGGCATCTGCATTTACTGCAAAACCCAGAAAGAGATAACACCAGGACATGAAGGTCTTCACTTCAGTCTTCAGTCCAGAATTTAGGATGAAATTGTTGCATAGTACATAGAATTTTGATGAAAGTAAAAACTAAATATGAATCATATTTGCAGTGGTGTAAATTTAAAAATACAACACAGAAATGTATGGAGATTTCCCACACTGAAATATGAAACATCAATACTTAGTCTGTTACATCTGCTCTTAAATTGATACGAAAATAAAGAACTCAATGAAGATAAGCAATGAAGAAAGGCTTTTGAAACTGTCTCTCATAACATCTTTATAGGCGATTTTGAGAAGGGTTGGATGAATGGATTGAGAACTGGTGACTAACAGATTCCAGAAGGTTGTGATTGGTGGTA
>NW_024374087.1:0-432 GCF_014805655.1 Passer montanus
CAGCTCTCCTTGGCTTTCTGATTTCCTCAATTGTGCCTCCCAAACTCCTGGAAGCAGGGGCACATAAATCTGATGGAAAAGGGGTTTTTAATCAGCTGCTCTTTAATCAGCTGCTGTTTTGTGAGCAGCTCATTTAGTGGTGTTTCATTCCTAAAAATCCCCAAGAGTGGGGAGAACTTAGAGTGGGAAATCCTTAATTTCTGACCCCCTTAATTCCTTTTCTTCTGCTTTCCCTGTTCACCACATCCCAGATTTCACAGCTCTCCTTGGCTTTCTGATTTCCTCAGTTGTGCTTCCTCAACTCCTGGAACTCAGGCACATAAATCTGATGGAAAAGGGGTTTTTAATCAGCTGCTCATTTAGTCATGTTTCATTCCTAAAAATGCCCAAGAGTGGGGAGAACACAGAGTGGGAAATCCTCAATTTCTGACC
>NW_024374088.1:0-432 GCF_014805655.1 Passer montanus
AGGGGTCACAGGGGACACTGGGGAGGGGTGGCAGTGGACCCCCAAAATCCCCCCTGGGACCCTCCAAGCCCCTTTTTTGGGGGGTGGGGGCCCCCAAAATCCCACCCAGGGATCCCTTAAACCCGTCTTTGTGGGGTGGGGACCCTCAAAATCCCCCCCGGGGACCCCCCAAACCCCTTTTTTGGGGGCTGGGGACCCCCAAAATCCCCCCCGGGGACTCCCCAATCCAATTTTTTGGGGGCTGGGGACCCCCAAAATCCCCCCCGGGGACCCCCCATGCCCCTTTTTTGGGGGCTGGGGGACCCCCAAAATCCCCCTCTGGGACCTCCAAGCCCCTCTTTGGGATGTGGGGACCCCCAAAATCCCCCTCTGGGACCCCCCAAGCCCCTTTTTGGGGGGGTGGGGACCCCCCAAGTCCCTTCTTTGGGATGT
>NW_024374089.1:0-432 GCF_014805655.1 Passer montanus
TGTAGTCATGTGGAGTGCTGATAAGGCACGGGCATGAGCTGAAGGCAAGGACAGAACAAGAAAAATTTAAATGTTTGTCATTGTGAATGCAGATTTGTGACCATGCAGTTTAGTTCCTCCTCTATCAGCAGTCTCTTCATAGCATGCAACTCACTAACAATTTCAGTAATTATTACTAAAATGTCAGAACTGTAATAGAGTCTGAAAGCTCTAAACATCTTAAGGCTAAAGCTAAACATTATCTTGAGATAATAGAGTTGTTCCTCACTGGATTTTCCTTCTGTCTCTTACCCTAAGATATGCTTCTATTTTTCCCTTCACCGGTGTCAATTTCCCTTAATCACTTGTGATTCTGTTTTAGATTTAGGTTTCCACCACAGAGAAAAACAGCAATCAAATGTCAAGGTTTTGTCTTGGTTGAGGAATTTAGCA
>NW_024374090.1:0-11482 GCF_014805655.1 Passer montanus
CCCGGTAGTCCAGCTTCTCTCCTGGAAAACACGGGAAAAACACGGGAAAAACATGGGAAAAACATGGGAAAATCCCGGGAAAATTCCCAGAAATCCCTGGGAAAATCCCTGAGAAAATCCCTGGGAAAATCCCCGGGAAAATCCCCAGAAAGTTCTGAATGGTAATCCAGCTTCTCTCCTGGAAAAACATGGGAAAAACACGGGAAAAACATGGGAAAAACACGAGAAAAACATGGGAAAATCCCGGGAAAATTCCCAGAAATTCCTGGGAAAATCCCTGGGAAAATCCCCAGAAAGTTTTGAGTGGTAATCCAGCTTCTCTCCTGGAAAACATGGGGAAAACCCGGGAAAAACATGGGAAAAAAGTGGGAAAAAAGTGGGAAAATCCCGGGAAAATTCCCAGAAATTCCTGGGAAAATCCTGAGAAAATCCTGGGAAAATTCCCAGAAATTCCTGGAAAAATCCTGGGAAAATCCCGGGAAAATTCCCAGAAATTCCTGGGAAAATCCCTGGGAAAATCCCCAGAAAGCTCTGAGTGGTAATCCAGCTTCTCTCCTGGAAAAACATGGGAAAAAAGTGGGAAAATCCCAGGAAAATTCTGGGAAAATCCCGGGAATATTCCCTGGGAAAATCCCTGGGAAAATCCCCGGGAAAATCCCCAGAAAGTTCTGAGTGGTAATCCAGCTTCTCTCCTGGAAAAACACGAGGAAAAAGTGGGAAAAACGTGGGAAAATCCCAGGAAAATTCCCAGAAATTCCTGGGAAAATCCCTGGGAAAATCCCCGGGAAAATCCCCAGAAAGTTCTGAGTGGTAATCCAGCTTCTCTCCTGGAAAAACATGGGAGAAACATGGGAAAAACATGGGAAAATCCTGGGAAATTCCCTGGGAAATCCCTGGGAAAATTCCCAGAAATTCCCTGGGAAAATCCTGGGAAATTCCCTGAGAAATTCCCTGGGAAAATTCCCAGAAATTCCTGGGAAATTCCCTAGGAAATCCCTGGGAAAATTCCCAGAAACTCCTGGGAAAATCCCAGGAAAATTCTGGGAAAATCCTGGGAAATTCCCTGGGAAATCCCTGGGAAAATTCCCAGAAATTCCCTGGGAAAATCCTGGGAAATTCCCTGAGAAATTCCCTGGCAAAATCCTGGGAAATTCCCCGGGAAATTCCCTAGGAAAATTCCCAGGAAGTTCTGAGTGGGAATTCAGCTTTTCCCCTGGAAAAAAATTGGGAAAATCCTGGGAAAAACATGGGAAAATTCCCAGAAATTCCTGGGAAAATCCTGGGAAATTCCCTGAGAAATTCCCTGGGAAAGTCCCGGGAAAATTCTGGGAAAATCCTGGGAAAAATCTAGGAATCCCAGGAAAATTCCCAGAAATTCCCTGGGAAAATCCTGGGAAAATCCCCAGAAATTCCTGGGAAAATTCCAGGAAAATCCTGGGAAAATCCCAGGAAAATTCCCAGAAATTCCCGGGAAATTCCCTGGGAAAATTCCCAGAAATTCCCGGAAAAATCCTGGGAAAATTCCCAGAAAATCCTGGGAAAATTCCCAGAAATTCCTGGGAAAAATCTGCGAAAATCCCGGGAAAATTCCCAGAAAATCCTGGGAAATTCCCTGGGAAAATTCCCAGAAATTCCTGGAAAAATCTGGGAATTCTCTGGGAAAATCCCCAGGAAGTTCTGAGTGGGAATCCAGCTTTTCCTCTGGAAAAAAAAAAGGGAAAATCCTGGGAAAAACGTATAAAAACCCAGGAAAAAAGGGATAAAAATCTGGGAAAAAATGGGGAAAAAAGGATAAAAAAATGGGGAAAAAAAAGCTGGAAAAAAGCTGGAAAAAGGGATAAAAACCTGGAAAAAAAGGGATTAAAAACTGGGGAAAAAAGAGAGAAAAAAACTGGAAAAAAAGGGATAAAAAACCTGGAAAACTTGGGAAAAGAGGGATAAAAACCTTGGAAAAAACTGGGGAAAAAAAGGGATAAAAACCTGGGAAAAAACTGGAAAAAAAGGATAAGAAACCTGGGGAAAAAAAGGAATTAAAAAGCTGGAAAAAAACTGGGAAAAAAGGATAAAAAACTGGGAAAAAGAGATCAAAAAGTGGAATAAAGTTTAAAAAAAACAGCCTCACCCGGAAAAGGGGAAAATATGGGGAGAAAAGGGGGGGAATGTGGGAAATGCGGGGGAAGGGGGGAAAAAGGGGGAAAGGGGGAAGAAAAAGGAAGAAAAATGGGGAAAATGGGAGAAAATGGGAAAAAAATGGGGGGAAATGGAGGGAAATAGGTGGAAAAGGGGGGGAAATGGGGAAAAATGGGGAAAAAAGCTGGAAAAGGGGATGGAAAATGGGGGGGAAAAGGGAATTTTGGGAGTTTCTGGGAAGGGAAGAAATGCAGAAATTTTTGCCTTTTCTGGGATTTTTGCTACCACCCCCCTGGAGTTGGGATTTTGGGATCCCACCCAAAAATCCGGGAGGATTTTGGGGAAAAACTCTCAAAAAGGCTGGAATTGGATCCTGAAAATGATCCCAGGGAAATCAGGAATAATTAATGGGATGCCATCAGGAATAATTAATGAGAGTCGATCAGGAATAATTAATGAACCTCGTCCAGGGAGGAAACCTGAGCTGAGCTGGGGGGGCAGAGCACCAGGAGAGGGAAAAGTGGGAAAAATTCCCAAAATTCCTGTTTGGATCCCAAAAAATTCCTCTCAGGATCCCAAAAAATTCCTGTTGGGATCCCAAAAATTCCTGTTTGCATCCCAAAAATTCCTCTCAGGATCCAAAAAACCCTCTCAAGATCCCAAAATTTCCTGTTTGGATCCCAAAAATTCCTCTCAGGATCCTAAAAATCCTCTCAGAATCCCAAAAAATCCTCTCAAGATCCCAAAATTTCCTGTTTGGATCCCAAAAATTCCTCTCAGGATCCTAAAAATCCTCTCAGAATCCCAAAAAATCCTCTCAAGATCCCAAAATTTCCTGTTTGGATATAAAAATTCCTGTTTGGATCCCAAAGATTCTGTCTAGATCCTTAAAATTCCTGTTTGGATCCTAAAAATTCTGCCTGGATCCCAAAATTCCTGCCTGGATCCTAAAAATCCTGTCTGGATCCAAAAATTCCTCTCAGGATCCCAAAATTCCTGCCGGGATCCTAAAAATTCTGTCTCAATCCCAAAAATTCTTGTCTGGATCCCAAAAATTCCTGTGAGAATCCCAAAATTCCTGTTTGGATCCTAAAAAATCCTGGGTTTGGGGCATTTTTGGGGTGGTTTTGGGGCATTTTTAGGAGAATTTTGGGACAATTTTGGGGCATTTTTGGGGTGGTTTTAGGGCATTTTTAGGATAATTTTGGGGCATTTTCAGGCTGGTTTTGGGGTATTTTTAGGGCGTTTTTGGGGTGGTTTTGGGGCATTTTCAGGCTGATTTCCACCAAGTTTTGGGGCTCTTTTGGGGCATTTTTGGGCTGATTTTGAGGCATTTTAGGGCTGCTTTTGGGGCCGTTTTCTGGATGTTTTCAGGCTGGTTTTGGGGTATTTGGGGGCATTTTTCAGGCAAATTTGGGGGCATTTTCCAGCTGATTTTTGGGGGGATTTGGGTGCTGTTTCCAGGCTGGGTTTTGGGGTGAGGAGAGCCCTGAGGGGGCTCCGGTGGCAGCGGGGGTGGGGAGGTCTCGGGGTGGCCGTGGCGAATCTGCGGAGCGGCGGCGAGAGCTGGGCCGGGGACCCGCGTGGGGAGCGGGACCGGGAACGGGACCGGCACCGGGACCGGGAATCCCACACGGGTATGGGACCGTGACTGGGGCTGGGAACGGGACCGGGATTGAGACCGGGAACAGGAGCGGGAATCCCACACGGGTACGGGACCGGCACCGGGGCTGGGAACGGGACCGGGACCGGGATTAGGAGCGGGAATCCCACACGGGTACGGGACCGGCACCAGGGCTGGGAACGGGACCGGGACCGGGATTAGGAGCGGGAATCCCACACGGGTACGGGACCGGCACCGGGGCTGGGAACGGGACCGGGACCGGGATTAGGAGCGGGAATCCCACACGGGTACGGGACCGGCACCGGGGCTGGGAACGGGACCGGGACCGGGATTAGGAGCGGGAATCCCACACGGGTACGGGACCGGCACCGGGGCTGGGAACGGGACCGGGACCGGGATTAGGAGCGGGAATCCCACACGGGTACGGGACCGGCACCGGGGCTGGGAACGGGACCGGGACCGGGATTAGGAGCGGGAATCCCACACGGGTACGGGACCGGCACCGGGGCTGGGAACGGGACCGGGACCGGGATTAGGAGCGGGAATCCCACACGGGTACGGGACCGGCACCGGGGCTGGGAACGGGACCGGGACCGGGATTAGGAGCGGGAATCCCACACGGGTACGGGACCGGCACCGGGGCTGGGAACGGGACCGGGACCGGGATTAGGAGCGGGAATCCCACACGGGTACGGGACCGGCACCGGGGCTGGGAACGGGACCGGGACCGGGATTAGGAGCGGGAATCCCACACGGGTACGGGACCGGCACCGGGGCTGGGAACGGGACCGGGACCGGGATTAGGAGCGGGAATCCCACACGGGTACGGGACCGGCACCGGGGCTGGGAACGGGACCGGGACCGGGATTAGGAGCGGGAATCCCACACGGGTACGGGACCGGCACCGGGGCTGGGAACGGGACCGGGACCGGGATTAGGAGCGGGAATCCCACACGGGTACGGGACCGGCACCGGGGCTGGGAACGGGACCGGGACCGGGATTAGGAGCGGGAATCCCACACGGGTACGGGACCGGCACCGGGGCTGGGAACGGGACCGGGACCGGGATTAGGAGCGGGAATCCCACACGGGTACGGGACCGGCACCGGGGCTGGGAACGGGACCGGGACCGGGATTAGGAGCGGGAATCCCACACGGGTACGGGACCGGCACCGGGGCTGGGAACGGGACCGGGACCGGGATTAGGAGCGGGAATCCCACACGGGTACGGGACCGGCACCGGGGCTGGGAACGGGACCGGGACCGGGATTAGGAGCGGGAATCCCACACGGGTACGGGACCGGCACCGGGGCTGGGAACGGGACCGGGACCGGGATTAGGAGCGGGAATCCCACACGGGTACGGGACCGGCACCGGGGCTGGGAACGGGACCGGGACCGGGATTAGGAGCGGGAATCCCACACGGGTACGGGACCGGCACCGGGGCTGGGAACGGGACCGGGACCGGGATTAGGAGCGGGAATCCCACACGGGTACGGGACCGGCACCGGGGCTGGGAACGGGACCGGGACCGGGATTAGGAGCGGGAATCCCACACGGGTACGGGACCGGCACCGGGGCTGGGAACGGGACCGGGACCGGGATTAGGAGCGGGAATCCCACACGGGTACGGGACCGGCACCGGGGCTGGGAACGGGACCGGGACCGGGATTAGGAGCGGGAATCCCACACGGGTACGGGACCGGCACCGGGGCTGGGAACGGGACCGGGACCGGGATTAGGGGGAGGGACCGGGATTGGGAACGGGACCGGCACCGGCACCGGGAACGGGACCGGCACCGGCACCGGGAACGGGACCGGGAATCCAACACGGGTACGGGACCGGGATTGGGACCGGGAATCCAACACGGGTACGGGACCGGGGCTGGGAACGGGACCTGCACCGGGACCGGGAATCGCACACGGGTATGGGACCGGGACCGGGGCAGGGAACGAGACCGGGGATCACACACGGGTACGGGACCGGGACCGGGGATCCCACACGGAGACGGAACCGGGATTGGGACCGGGACCGGGATCGGGGCTGGAAACGGAACCGGGACGGGGACCGGGATCGGGACCGGGAATCCCACTGGGGATCGGAAACCGGAGCCTCCTGACCAGGGTTGTCCCCGGGAACGGGAATCCCACACGGGACCGGCAATGGGAAAGGGACCGGGAATCCCACTCAGGATCGGGAATCCCACACGGGACCGGGATTGGGACTGGGAATCCCACTCGGGACCGGGAACCCCACCCGAAACCGGGACCGGGAATCCCACACGGGACCGGGAATGCTACCCGGGACCGGGACCAGGAATCCCACACGGGACTGGGAATCCCACATGGGACCGGGAATGGGAAAGGGGCCGGGAATTCCACCCGGGATCAGGATCGGGACCAGGAATCCCGCTCGGGTTCTGGACCGGGACCCCCACCCGGGGACCGGGAATGCGAAAGGGACCGGGAATTCCACACAGGAACGGGAATGGGACCGGGAATTCCACCCAGGGACCGGGAATGGGAAAGGGACCGGGAATTTTTTCCACCTTTTCCCCACCTTTATTCCTCCTTTTTCCTGCCTTTATTCCCATTTTTCCCCCTTTTCCCGACTTTATACCCATTTTTCCCCCTTTTCCCGGCTTTATACCCATTTTCCCCCCTTTTCCCAGCTTTATTCCCATTTTTCCCCCTTTTCCTGACTTTATTCCCATTTTTCCTGCCTTTAATCCCATTTTTTTTCCTGCCTTTATTCCCATTTTTTCCTGCCTTTATTCCCATTTTTTTCCTGTCTTTATTCCCATTTTTCCTGCCTTTATTCCCATTTTTTTTCCTGCCTTTATTCCCATTTTTTCCTGCCTTTATTCCCATTTTTTTCCTGTCTTTATTCCCATTTTTCCTGCCTTTATTCCCATTTTTTCTCCTGACTTTATTCCAGTTTTTTCCCCTTTTTTTCCTGGCTCTATTCCAGTTTTTATCCCTTTTTTTCTGCCTTTATTCCCGTTTTTCCTGGCTTTATTCCAGTTTTTTCCTTTCCCCCTTGCCTTTACTCCCAGTTTTACCCTTTTTCCTGGCTTTATTCCTATATTTCCCCCTTTTTTCTGCCTTTATTCCCATTTTCCCTGGGTTTCTCCCTTCCTGCTCATTTTCCTCCCCTTTTCTGGCCGTTTCCCCCCATTTTCCCATTTTTTCCTGACATTTTCCCACATTTTCCCCCCTTTTTTTCCCCCTGCACCGGGCTCCGCCTGCTCGGGGACTTCGGGGCTGCCGACGTGCACGGCCGGGCCATCCCCAATTCCAACTTTTTTCCCCTTTTTCCTGCCCTTTTCCACCTTTTTTCCCCCTTTTCCTGCCCTTTTCCATAATTTCCCCCCTCTTTCCCCCATTTTCCACTTATTCTCCTTTTTTTCTGCCCTTTTCCGTTTTTTTTTTCTGCCCTTTTCCATCTTTTTTTCCATTTTTTTCTGCCCTTTCCCATCTATTTTCCACTTTTTCTGCCCTTTTCCACCTCTTTTCTGGTTTTTTTTCTGCCCTTTTCCATCTTTTTTTCCATTTTTTTCTGCCCTTTTACACCTATTTTCCATTTTTTCCTGCCCTTTTCCACCTTTATTCCCATTTTTTTTCTGCCCTTTCTCCACCCTTATTCCTCCTTTTTCCTGGCTTTATTCCCATTTTTCCTGGCTTTATTCCTATTTTCCCCCCTTTTTCCTGGCTTTATTCCAGTTTTTTCCCATTTTTTCCTGCCTTTATTCCTGTTTTTCCCAGCTTTATTCCCATTTCCCCCCTTTTTTACTCTTTTTATTCCCGATTTTTTTCCTTTTTTCCTGGCTTTTTTCCCATTTTCCCCCTTTTTCCTGGATTTTCCCCATTTTGCTTTCCCCCCCTTTTTCTGACTTCCCCCCCATTTTTTCCTGACTTTTCCTCCTTTTCCTTGATTTTTTTCCCCAATTCTTCCCTTTTTTCTTTGGATTTTTTCCCTTTCCCCTTTTTTTCTGGTATTTTCCCACTTTTTCTGCCTTTTCCCCCTTTTCCTTTGGATTTTCCCCACTTTTCCCTGACTTTCCCCAATTTTAACCGGAAATCCCAAAAATCCCCGGAATCCCCCAAATCCTGGGAAGGGCGGCCGCACCTCCGGGAGGAGCTGTACTCCCGACCTGCCGGGAAAACACCACCAATCAATCCCAAAATTCACCTTTTTCCTACTTTTTTTCCACCCCAAAATCCCACAGCTTGGCCTCCCCCAAAATCCCTTTTTCCCCCCAGTATTTTTCCAGCCCCAAAATCCCATTTTTTCCCATTTTCCAGCCCAAAATCCCATTTTTTTCCATTTTCCCACGCCAAAATCCCATTTTTCCCCCATTTTTCCAGCCCAAAATTCCATTTTCCCCATTTTTTCCCCTTTTTTTTCCATTTTCCCACCCCCAAATCCCATTTTTTCCCCATTTTCCCACCCCAAAACCCCTTTTTTCCCCATTTTTCCAGCCCAAAATTCCATTTTCCCCATTTTTTCCCCTTTTTTTTCCATTTTCCCACCCCCAAATCCCATTTTTTCCAATTTTTCCAGCCCCAAAATCCCATTTTTTTCCATTTTCCCATGCCAAAATCCCATTTTTCCCCCATTTTTCCAGCCCAAAATTCCATTTTCCCCATTTTTCCCCTTTTTTTTCCATTTCCCCCCCCCAAAATCCCTTTTTTTCCCCATTTTCCCACCCCAAAACCCCTTTTTTCCCCATTTTTCCAGCCCAAAATTCCATTTTTCCCCATTTTTCCCCATTTTTCTATTTTCCCACCCCCAAATCCCATTTTTCCCCATTTTCCAGCCCCAAAATCCCATTTTTTTCCATTTTCCCATGCCAAAATCCCATTTTTCCCCCATTTTTCCAGCCCAAAATTCCATTTTCCCCATTTTTCCCCTTTTTTTTCCATTTCCCCCCCCCAAAATCCCTTTTTTTCCCCATTTTCCCACCCCAAAACCCCTTTTTTCCCCATTTTTCCAGCCCAAAATTCCATTTTCCCCATTTTTCCCCTTTTTTTTCCATTTTCCCACCCCCAAATCCCATTTTTTCCAATTTTTCCAGCCCCAAAATCCCATTTTCTAGCCCCAAAATCCCATTTTTCCCATGTTTCCACCCCAAAATTCTGGTTTTTCCCATTTTTCCAGCCCAAAATCGCTCCCCTCTGCCTCTCCCACCCCCTGGAAAAGCAGGAATGGCTCCTGGAATTTTGGGAATTCCCAGAATTTTGGGAAGGGACCCTCTCAGTGCCCCGGGGAACGTTGGGAATTTTGGGAATTTCCTGAGAATTTTCTGGGAATCGCCCAGAATTTTGGGAAGGAAGCCCCCCAGAGCCCCGGGGAACGTTGGAAATTCAGGAATTTTCTGGGAATTTCCCGGGAATTTTCTGGGAATTGCCCAGAATTTTGGGAACAGACCCCTCAAACCCCAGGAAAACCAGGAACAGCTCCCGGAATTTTGGGAATTTCCCAGAATTTTGGGAAGGGAGCCCCTCAGAGCCCCGGGGAACGTTGGGAATTCGGGAATTTTCTGGGAATTTCCCAAGAATTGCACAGAATTTTAGGAAGGGATCCCGCCAGAGTCCCGGGAAACATTGGGAATTTTGGGAATTTTCTGGGAATTTTCCAGGAACTGCCCAGAATTTTGGGAATGGACCCCCCCAGAGCCCCGGGGAACATTGGGAATTTTGGGAATTCGGGAATTTTCTGGGAATTTTTTGGGAATTTTCTGGGAATTGCCCAGAATTTTGGGAACAGACCCCCCAGAGCCCTGGGGAACGTTGGGAACATTGGGAACGTTGAGAAAGTTGGGAATTTTCTGGGAATTTTCTGGAAATCATCCAGAATTTTGGGAAGGGACCCCCCAGAAACATTGGGAATTTCAGGAATTTTCTGGGAATTTTCCAGGAACTGCCCAGAATTTTGGGAAGGGATCCCCCCCAGAGCCCCGGGGAACGCTGGGAATTCGGGAATTTCCCCAGAATTTTCTGGGAATTTCCCAGGAATTTCCTGGGAATTGCCCAGAATTTTGGGAACAGACCCCACAAATCCCGGGAAAAGCGGGAACAGCTTCTGGATTTTTGGGAATTTCCCAGGAAATTTCCAGGAATTTTGGGAAGGAAGCCCCTCAGAGCCCTGGGGAACGTTGGGAATTTTGGAAATTTCCCGAGAATTTTCTGGGAATTGCCCAGAATTTTGGGAACAGACCCCCCAGAGCCCTGGGGAACGTTGGGAACATTGGGAACGTTGAGAAAGTTGGGAATTTTCTGGGAATTTTCTGGAAATCATCCAGAATTTTGGGAAGGGACCCCCCAGAAACATTGGGAATTTCAGGAATTTTCTGGGAATTTTCCAGGAACTGCCCAGAATTTTGGGAATGGACCCCCCCAGAGCCCCGGGGAACATTGGGAATTTTGGGAATTCGGGAATTTTCTGGGAATTTTTTGGGAATTTTCTGGGAATTGCCCCACCCCAAAACCCCTTTTTTCCCCATTTTTCCAGCCCAAAATTCCATTTTCCCCATTTTTCCCCTTTTTTTTCCATTTTCCCACCCCCAAATCCCATTTTTTCCAATTTTTCCAGCCCCAAAATCCCATTTTCTAGCCCCAAAATCCCATTTTTCCCATGTTTCCACCCCAAAATTCTGGTTTTTCCCATTTTTCCAGCCCAAAATCGCTCCCCTCTGCCTCTCCCACCCCCTGGAAAAGCAGGAATGGCTCCTGGAATTTTGGGAATTCCCAGAATTTTGGGAAGGGACCCTCTCAGTGCCCCGGGGAACGTTGGGAATTTTGGGAATTTCCTGAGAATTTTCTGGGAATCGCCCAGAATTTTGGGAAGGAAGCCCCCCAGAGCCCCGGGGAACGTTGGAAATTCAGGAATTTTCTGGGAATTTCCCGGGAATTTTCTGGGAATTGCCCAGAATTTTGGGAACAGACCCCTCAAACCCCAGGAAAACCAGGAACAGCTCCCGGAATTTTGGGAATTTCCCAGAATTTTGGGAAGGGAGCCCCTCAGAGCCCCGGGGAACGTTGGGAATTCGGGAATTTTCTGGGAATTTCCCAAGAATTGCACAGAATTTTAGGAAGGGATCCCGCCAGAGTCCCGGGAAACATTGGGAATTTTGGGAATTTTCTGGGAATTTTCCAGGAACTGCCCAGAATTTTGGGAATGGACCCCCCCAGAGCCCCGGGGAACATTGGGAATTTTGGGAATTCGGGAATTTTCTGGGAATTTTTTGGGAATTTTCTGGGAATTGCCCAGAATTTTGGGAACAGACCCCCCAGAGCCCTGGGGAACGTTGGGAACATTGGGAACGTTGAGAAAGTTGGGAATTTTCTGGGAATTTTCTGGAAATCATCCAGAATTTTGGGAAGGGACCCCCCAGAAACATTGGGAATTTCAGGAATTTTCTGGGAATTTTCCAGGAACTGCCCAGAATTTTGGGAAGGGATCCCCCCCAGAGCCCCGGGGAACGCTGGGAATTCGGGAATTTCCCCAGAATTTTCTGGGAATTTCCCAGGAATTTCCTGGGAATTGCCCAGAATTTTGGGAACAGACCCCACAAATCCCGGGAAAAGCGGGAACAGCTTCTGGATTTTTGGGAATTTCCCAGGAAATTTCCAGGAATTTTGGGAAGGAAGCCCCTCAGAGCCCTGGGGAACGTTGGGAATTTTGGAAATTTCCCGAGAATTTTCTGGGAATTGCCCAGAATTTTG
>NW_024374091.1:0-432 GCF_014805655.1 Passer montanus
AATAACAAAAAATCAGCCAAAAAATCAGCCAAATAAATGGAGAGGAAGAGATTGGTTGGATGGAAAATTGGGAAGTGGAGAGGGAAAACGGGAGCAGATTTCAGCCGGTGCACAGTTAAATCTGGGAGCAAACTCCTGGAATTGCCGGGTTGGGAAGTGCCTGAATCCCAAGTTTTTCAGGGAAAAATCCCTAAAGTAAAAGGGTTTTTTTTCCCCCTCCAACTTTTTCCTTCAAAAAACCCCAAAACCCCAGAAAAAAAATAATAATAAATTAAATATTTTCTCTTCTTAGGGCTGGAATTTTTGGATTTTGAAGCAAATGGAAGATTCCAGGCAGCGCTTTTTGGGGAGTGCTGCCCAAAATCCCCTGCAGGATGGTTTGGGAAGTGCTGGGGGGCCGGGATTTGGGGTGTTTGGGGTTTGGGGTGTTTG
>NW_024374092.1:0-432 GCF_014805655.1 Passer montanus
ATATTCCACAGCCTCCATATTCCACAGCCTCCATATTTCACAGCCCCTCCATGCCCGACAGCCCCCGGTGCCAAAGTCAGCCCCACCCAGGAGCCCGGTGCTCCCCGAGGCCTCGGTGAGGCCAGCTGTAAGTCCAGCTGTGTCGGGGTGTGTCGGGGGGTCCCGCGGTCCCCAGGGCCAGCCGGGCTGGGGGTCCCTCACCGCGTGCTGGGCGCTGAGCTCCTCCAGCTGCTCGGCCTCCTCGGGCAGCGGCTCCTGGTCGCGCAGCCCCAGCGCCTCCTCGGCCGCCGTGATCCAGTCCAGCAGCCGCTCCGTCTCCTCCCGCTCGGCCGCCAGCGCGGCCGCCTGCGCCCGCAGCCGCTCGCCCTGCTGCTGCGCCCAGCTCAGCACCTGCGGGGCAGCGGGGCCGTGGGGCGCGGGGGGCGCGGGGGG
>NW_024374093.1:0-432 GCF_014805655.1 Passer montanus
ACTCTCTTGGGATGATCAGGCTGGGCTGTAGCCATGGCTGGAGTGTTGTGGTCATCTTGCTCTATTTGCTCCTTTTTGGCTTCTTCTCCAGGAGCAGAGGGAGCCAGGGGAGAGATGGCTTTTGTTTTTGTCTCCTGTGGCAAGAGAGAAGCATGAGGGACAGGCCATTACCCTGCTTTCCTAAACTCATTTCTCCTAGCATCTATAACCACATCTTGTAAGGCGAACTCGTCAACTGTGTTAGCAGTGGGATTCTCAGTCACTCCAGCCCCATTAAAGTCGGCCAATTCAACAGAACAGTATAGAGGTACTCATTTGATTTGCCTCCTTGGCCGCTATCAGCAAGCAACATTGTCTCTGCAAAATAGAGCGTTTATTTCTTGTGAGGTGTCTGCAGTGGATCTCCCTCCTTTACTCACTTGCTTTTTCAGA
>NW_024374094.1:0-432 GCF_014805655.1 Passer montanus
TGGGGGATTTTGGGATTGATTTTCGTGGGTTTGGGGGAATTTGGGGGAAAAGGTTTTGGGATTTTTGGGGATTTTGGGATTTTTGGGAACAATTTTAGGCGGGGATTTGGGGTCTGGGTGGTCGGGATTTTTTATTGGGATTTTTGGGGATTTTTGGGGATTTATTTTCATTTTCTGGGATTTTTTTAGCATTTTTTAGGATTTTTTGGGGGGAATTTTGGGAGGATTTTGGGGGTTGGGGGGTTTTGGGTTTTTTGGGATTTTTTGGGGTTGTTTGGGATTTATCTTCATTTTCTGGGAATTTTTAGGATTTTTTTTTATTTTTTAGGATTTTTTAGGATTTTTAGGGGGGGTTTATGGGAGGATTTGGGTTTTTTGGGGTCATTGGGAGATGTTGAGGGAGTTTTGGGGGATTTTGGGATTGATTTTCGT
>NW_024374095.1:0-432 GCF_014805655.1 Passer montanus
AGCATTCTGCAGGGTCTGTGGCAGTTCCTTTTCCATGCAAATTGCACCTTTTGAGGGTCATGAGAGTCCCCAGAGCTGCTGGAGGCTCCCAGTCTCCTGCTGAAGGGCTCTAGGTTTGCACATCTCCACCACACAGGTGGGTGCTGCTTCCTGCCCTGTCTCCTGCCCCTGTTTCATGGCTCTGTTGTGCCAGCTCAGGAATTCAGGTCAGGGCTTTGCTCTGGAACAACAGCCCCAGGCATTTTGGGTGGGAGGGCTGAGGAGCACCTTGGCCTGAAGCCTTGTCATTCTGTGCCTGTTCCAAGTGGGCAGATCCTATCCTTAAGTGGTGTAAACTGGCCTGTCTCATGGATCAAGGCACAGCCTGTGCCCCCCACAAAGGGGGATGGAAGCATCGCCTTGAACCCTCCCTGCTGTGGTACATGGTGGTGT
>NW_024374096.1:0-432 GCF_014805655.1 Passer montanus
AATTTGGCTTTATCAATTTTTACCTATAACACACACATAAGGAATTACTTTTACTGTCAGTTGCCCTTCTCCTGGCTTTTTATCTTATAAGGAAAGCTGAAGATCCTGTTCTAAATAAAGACATGCATAGATTTGCAGCAGCCTGCTAAAAACCAGATTGACTCAGGCAATATGCACAGTTTAATCTGTAGAGAAGCATTTTCCCAGAAAAGTCTCCTTCTTCTTTGATCAGAAGATGCAGGTGATGAATGCTTCAGTACTGCCTAATGCAGTGAGAAGCAGACTCATAGAGCATTTGTTGCTCAGCCAAGCAGAACTGTATGCACTGAGTCAGTGTGAATGCCAAGGGATGAGACAGCAGGGACAAGATTTCACCATGCTGTCACCATGGTGTTATGTGTATTTTGTGCTGATTGAGACTATATGTGTATG
>NW_024374097.1:0-432 GCF_014805655.1 Passer montanus
AGGAACACAAATACTTAATCACATTTTCCTTAGCTAACCTTGAACAGGAGCCAGATACGTGCAAATTTAGTAGAGACCCCCAAAGTGCATTTGGCAGGGTTTCCTGGAGGGATCTGCAGCCACAGAGCAGGGCCCATACCCAACCTGCTCCTGTTCCTCACAAGGAGCAGAACTCCCATCCTGGGATGCCAGCTGGGCTCCAGCAGCTGTCCTCAAGCACTGGCTCCTTCTGGCACAGTTTGGGCAGATGAATGCAGTAAGGGTTTCCTTACTCCAGGGTTTGCTTCCAGAGCCTGCAGGCATTCAGCCACCAGAGATATACTTCAGGATCTGCAAGAAAAAAATTCACAGCAAGAGCTCTCAGTCTGAGCTGACCTGAAGATTACTCAAACTTATTATTAATTTATTTATTTATACTATTTTTCTTTTTTT
>NW_024374098.1:0-432 GCF_014805655.1 Passer montanus
TCCCTGGGGTCACTGGGCGTTACTGGGAGCTACTGGTGTCCCAGCTTGGGGTTCCTGGGGGTTACTGGTGTAACTGGGGGTTACTGGGAGGGGTCCCTGGGGGTCCCGGGGCCGGTCCTGCTGTCCCTGGGGGTTACTGGGAGCCGTTACTGGGGTCACTGGTGTTACTGGTTGGGGTCCCTGGGGTCCCGGGCCGTTACTGGGAGCCGTTACTGGGGTCACTGGTGTCCCAGTCTGGGGTCCCTGGGGTCCCTGGGGTCCCGGGCCGTTACTGGGAGCCGTTACTGGGGTCACTGGTGTCACTGGTGCCGCTCTCACCGCTCCGCCGCCCCGCGCCCGCAGCGCCGCCGCCGCCATCGCTCCAGGCCCCGCCCCTCGCGCTGCCGGCCAATGGCAGCGCTCCCTGCCGCCCCGCCCGGCCAATGGCAGCGC
>NW_024374099.1:0-432 GCF_014805655.1 Passer montanus
CTCATTTTGTCAACTGCTCTTTTAACAACGCCTTCACCCATTTAACCAATGCTGCACCTTGTGGATTGTCTGGAATATGAAAAACCCAGCAGTCTTAATCACTGTATTTTTCACAATAACAGACAAAGCATTCTGCATCACAGTCTAAACAAATCCTATAACAAATGCCAATTTCATCCCTTCCTCCTTTATTCATTACACACAATACACAAAGTTTACCACTGACATTTGGGTCTTGGCCAGTCCTTTTCTCTAGGGTATTTAGTGTTTACAGTGAGCAGCCAAAGCTAACAAATTATTGTCAGCCTTATTTCACATTATCAATTTTAATTATACAGATATAAATATAGATTATTATGTTATATTATATATAATTATTATTATTATATCATTTGCATAAACTAACCTGAGCTCAAGATTGAAACCTTCTTC
>NW_024374100.1:0-432 GCF_014805655.1 Passer montanus
AAATTGATTTCACTTCGTCATTACTACTTCACTATAGGCTGGAATATTTTTGATTTTGTGGTTGTGATTCTCTCCATAGTAGGTAAGAGCAGCTTGTTTTCCAGAAAGAACTAGTGGAAGAAATAGGAAACATTTGTTTCAAGTATGTTAATACTGATTGCAGAATTTTCTTTTTCCTATGACTTAAATGTTGATTCAGATCTTCGTATTATCTAGCATACAATATATGTAATGTTGTATATAAGATTTTTATCTCTCCCAATAAATTAATTGTCATTTTCCACATCAAAAGACATAATGAAACTATTTGGCACATTAGATTAATGTGTACAAATATAAAGAGGAATGTTTAGTGGTATATGCAAACTAACCGCAGATTTACTTTCAGTACTAGAACTGAAAATTATTTGAAATGGGTGAGATTTTTTTTTT
>NW_024374101.1:0-357 GCF_014805655.1 Passer montanus
GTTTTTCACCCTCCGCTCTCCGCGCGCGGCCACCACGCTCAAGCCACGCCCACTCCGATCTGCGCATGCGCCGCCCGCCCAAAACCACGCCCACCTCGCTGAAACCACGCCCTCTTCTATCCATATATGGACATCGCCCCTCAGACGCGGCCACGCCCCCTCGCGGCGCCCCGGACGCGGCCCGAGCGCCGCCGCCCCTCCCCCGGGGGGGATTTTGGGGGGGATTTCGGGGTTTTTGGGGCCCCTGGAGGTGAGAGGAGGGCGGCGAGGGCTCCGGGATGGGCCCGAGGCGGCGGAGGTGGCGGCGGAGGGCGGCGCAGGCGGCGCTGGCGGCGCTGGGGCTGGCGGTGCTGGCGC
>NW_024374101.1:1771-9190 GCF_014805655.1 Passer montanus
TTCCTTCCTTCCTTCCTTCCTTCCTTCCTCCCTCCCCCCCCATGGGGATGCAGGGGTTGGGGGGTGACGTCATCGGGAGTGACGTCATGGGGGGAAAGAGCCTCTTTCTCTATGGGGATGTGAGCCTCCCTCCCTCCCTCCCTCCCCCCCCATGGGGATGCAGGGGTTGGGGGGTGACGTCATCGGGAGTGACGTCATGGGGGGAAAGAGCCTCTTTCTCTATGGGGATGTGAGGTTTGGGGGGTGACGTCATGGGGATGACGTCATGAGGGGGAGCCCCTCCTCCTTCCCTGCCCATGGGGATGTGAGGTTTGGGGGGGGTGACGTCATGGGGATGACGTCATGAGGGGGAAAGCCCTTCCTTCCCTCCCCCACCCACAGGGATGCAGTGGATGGGGGGTGACGTCATTGGCAGTGACGTCATGGGGGAGCCCCTCCTACCCATGGGGATGCAGGGGTTGGGGGGTGATGTCATGGGGAGTGACGTCATGGAGGGGAACGCCCTCCTCCAACCCCTCCCCCCAGTGGGGACAGAAGGATTGGGGGTGACGTCATCAGGGGAGGGAATCCCCTCCTTCCCTCCCCCACCCATGGGCGGGGGTGACGTCACGGGGGGATGACGTCACGGGGTGATGTAACGAGTAGGGGAACCCAACCCCCCCGGATGGGCCAAGGACCCCCCAAAATGGGGGCGGCGCTTGGGGGTGACGTCACAAGGCGGTGACGTCACGGGTCGGCGAAGCTGTCCTCCAATGGGGGCGGCGCTTGGGGGTGACGTCATGGTGGAGTGACGTCACAGGGGAGTGACGTCATAGATAACAGTGAACCCCCTCCAATGGGGAGAGCGACTGGGGGTGACGTCATGGGTGGGAGGGTGACGTCATGGGTAGGACACGCCCCCCGTGGGGACACGGAGCTGGCTCGGGGACACGGCTGTCACCCGGTGTCACCTGGATGTCACACGAGGACACGGCTGTGACACGGGGACACGGCTGTCACCCGGGTGTGACAGGGATGTCACCCGGGTGTGACACAGCTGTGACACGGGGACATGAGTGTCACACGGAGCTGGGACAGGGACACCGGTGTGACACGGCTGTCACCTGGAAGTGACACGGCTGGGACAGGGACACAGCTGTCACCTGGATGGTGGCACGGCCATGGCACAGGGACACAGCTGTCACCTGGGCGTGGCACAAGGACATGGCACAGTGACACGGCTGTCACCTGGGTGTGGCACAAGGACATGGCACAGTGACACGGCTGTCACCTGGGCGTGGCACAAGGACACGGAGCTGGGACAGTGACACGGCTGTCACCTGGAAGTGACACGGCTGGCGGTGTGGCACAAGGACATGGCACAGTGACACGGCTGTCACCTGGGTGTGGCACAAGGACACGGAGCTGGGACAGTGACACGGCTGTCACCTGGACGTCACCTGAAAGTGACACGGGGACACGGAGCTGGCTCGGGGACACGGCTGTCACCTGGGTGTCACCTCGATGTCACACGAGGACACGGCTGTGACACGGGGACACGGCTGTCACCTGGGTGCCACGCGGAGCTGGCACGGTGACACCGATGTCACCTGGGTGTGACACAGGGACACGGTGTCACACAGAGCTGTCACCTGGAGGTGACACAGATGGTGACACGGCCACGGCACAGTGACACGGAGGTGACACAGCTGTCACACACAGCTGGCACGGTGACACGGATGTCACCTGGACGTGACACAAGGACACAGAGCTGGCACAGTGACACCGGTGTCACCTGGAGCTGGGACAGTGACACAGCTGTCACCTGGATGTCACCTGGATGTGACACAAGGACAGAGGTGTCACACGGGTGTCACGCGGAGCTGGGACAGTGACACCGGTGTCACCTGGGTGTGACACAAGGACACGGTGTCACACAGGTGTCACACGGAGCTGGCACGGTGACACCGACGTCACCTGGGTGTGACACAGATGTCACACTGATGTCACCTGGGTGTGACACGGATGTCACCTGGCTGTGACATGGATGTCACACCGACGTCACCTGGATGTGACACAGATGTCACACTGATGTCACCTGGGTGTGACACGGATGTGACACAGGTGTCACGCGGAGCTGGCACGGTGACACCGACGTCACCTGGCTGTCCCCCGGTGCCACCCCCAATAAAGTCCCAGCGCTGGTGACACCGCGGTGGCCTCGGCTGGGGGAGGGGACATTGGGGACACCAAAAATTGGGATGGGACCCCAAAAATGGGGGGAGGGGACATTGGGGACCCCCCAAACGGGATGGGGACACCTTGGGGACCCCAAAAATGGGGGGAGGGGACATTTAGGGACCCAAAATTGGGGAGGGGACACTTTGGGGACCCCCAAAAATGGGGGGAGGGGACACTTTGGGGACACCAAAATTGAGGAGAGGACCCCAAAATTTGGGGTAAGGGACATTGGGGACCCCGAAATTGGGGATGGGACCCCAAAAATGGGGGAAGGGGACGCTGGAAACCCCAAAAATGGGGCAGGGGACACTTTGGGGACCCCAAAATTGGGATGGGACCCCAAAATGAGGGGAGGGGACATTGGGGATCCCCAAAATTGGGATGGGGACACCTTGGGGACCCCAAAAATGGGGACGGGACCCCAAAAATTGGGGAGGGGACATCGAGGACCCCAAAATTGAGGGATGGGACCCCAAAAACTGGGGAGGGGACACTTTGGGGACCCCAAAAACGGGGGAGGGGACATTTGGGGACCCCAGAATTGGGATGGGGACCCCAAAAATGGGGAGAGGACCCCAAAAATGGGATGGGGACACCTTGGGGACCCCAAAATTGGGGGATGGGACCCCAAAAATTGGGGAAGGGACATTGGGAACCCCCAAAAATGGGGAGGGGGACATTGGGGACCCCCAAATTGGGGACAAATCCAACCCCAGACACCCCAACGTCGCAGCCCCCCACATTTATTTCTTGAACCTGGCCAGGGCCCCCAATTTTGGGGTTTTCCCCCCCAATTTTGGGTCTTTTCCCCCCAATTTTGGGTTTTTTCCCCCCAATTTGGGGCCAGGAACCCCCTTCTGCCCCTTCCTCTTCGTTTTGGGTTTTTCCCCCTTTTTTTGACCATTTTTTGGGTTTTTTTCCCCCAATTTTTTCTCCATTTTTTGGGCATTTCCTCCCCCCTTTTCCTGATTTTTTGGGGTTTTTTCTCCCAATTTTCCCCCTGATTTTTGGAGATTTTCTCCCATTTTTTTCCCAGATTTTGGGGTTTTTTCTTACAAATCCCCGTTAAATTCCCACTGAATTCCCGCTAAATCCCCAATCCTCACCCTGATCTCCTCGTGCGCCACCTGCCTCCTGCGGTGCTCGGGGTCCCTCCCCTTGCGGCGCCGCCGGGGCCGGAATTTGGGTTTGGAGCTGGGGTCGAAGCCCTGGGAAAGGAAATCGGGGAATTTGGGGGGAATTTGGGATTTGGGGGGGAAATTTGGGATTTTGGGGTGGATTTGGGTGATCTTGGGGGGTTTTGGGGTGAAAAGTGGGGATTTTGGGGTGGATTTGTGGATTTTGGGGTGGATTTGGGTGATTTTGGGGTGGATTTGTGGATTTTGGGGTGGATTTGGATGATTTTGGGGTGTATCTGTGTGTTTTGGGGTGAAAAGTGGGGATTTTGGGGTGGATTTGTGGATTTTGGGGTGGATTTGGGTGATTTTGGGGTGGATTTGTGGATTTTGGGGTGGATTTGGATTATTTTGGGGTGTATCTGTGTGTTTTGGGGTGGATTTGGGTGATTTTGGTGTGAATTTGTGGATTTTGGGGTGGATTTGGGTGATTTTGGGGTGGATTTGTGGATTTTGGGGTGGATTTGGATTATTTTGGGGTGTATCTGTGTGTTTTGGGGTGGATTTGGGTGATTTTGGGGTGGATTTGTGGATTTTCGGGTGTATCTGTGTGTTTTTGGGGTGTATCTGGCTGATTTTGGGGTGAACTCCCGGACTGGGGGTGATTTTGGGGTGAATTTGGGGATTTTGGGGTGTATCTGTGTGTTTTTGGGGTGGATCTGTGTGTTTTTGGGGTGAATTTGTGGATTTTGGGGTGTATCTGTGGGGTTTTGGGGTGTATCTGTGTGTTTTTAGGGTGAATTTGTGTGTTTTTGGGGTGATTTTGGGGGGATTTGGGGTTACCAGGCGCTCGATCCTCCACCCGATTTGGGGATTTTGGGGTGATTTCAGGGTGTATCTGTGTGGTTTTGGGGTGAATTTGTGTGGATTTGGGGTGGTTTTCTGGATTTCAGGGTGTATCTGTGTGTTTTGGGGTGATTTTGGGGGGATTTGGGGTTACCAGGCGCTCGATCCTCCACCCGATTTGGGGGGTTTTGGGGATTTGGGTGATTGTGGGGTGGATTTGTGGATTTTGGGGTGGATTTGTGGATTTTCGGGTGTATCTGTGTGTTTTTGGGGTGTATCTGGCTGATTTTGGGGTGAACTCCCGGACTGGGGGTGATTTTGGGGTGAATTTGGGGATTTTGGGGTGTATCTGTGTGTTTTTGGGGTGTATCTGGCTGATTTTGGGGTGAACTCCCGGACTGGGGGTGATTTTGGGGTGAATTTGGGGATTTTGGGGTGTATCTGTGTGTTTTTGGGGTGGATCTGTGTGTTTTTGGGGTGAATTTGTGGAATTTTGGGGTGAATTTGGGGCGTATCTGTGTGTTTTTGGGGTGAATTTGTGGATTTTGGGGTGTATCTGTGGGGTTTTGGGGTGTATCTGTGTGTTTTTAGGGTGAATTTGTGTGTTTTTGGGGTGATTTTGGGGGGATTTGGGGTTACCAGGCGCTCGATCCTCCACCCGATTTGGGGATTTTGGGGTGATTTCAGGGTGTATCTGTGTGGTTTTGGGGTGAATTTGTGTGGATTTGGGGTGGTTTTCTGGATTTCAGGGTGTATCTGTGTGTTTTGGGGTGATTTTGGGGGGATTTGGGGTTACCAGGCGCTCGATCCTCCACCCGATTTGGGGGGTTTTGGGGTGGATTTGTGGATTTCGGGGTGTATCTGTGTGTTCTTGGGGTGGATTTGTGGGATTTTGGGGTGATTTTGGGTTGGATCTGTGTGGTTTTGGGGTGAATTTGGGGTTTTTGGGGTTACCAGGCGCTCGATCCTCCACCCGATTTGGGGGGTTTTGGGGTGGATTTGGGGTGATTTTGGGGTGTATCTGTGTGGTTTTGGGGTGGATTTGTGGGATTTTGGGGTGATTTTGGGTTGGATCTGGGTGATTTTGGGGTGAATTTGGGGTTTTTGGGGTTACCAGGCGCTCGGCCCTCTCGCGCCGTTTCTGCTCCAGCCCGGCCGTGTCCACGCGCGAGAGCAGCTCCGGCTCCGGGGTCAGCAGCTCCGCCGGGATCTGGGGGGAAAAAGCGCGAGTTTGGGAAAAAGAAATGGGGTTTGGGGAAAAGAAATGGGGATTTTGGGAAAAGAAATGGGGTTTGGGGAAAAATAAATGGGGTTTGGGGAAAAGAAATGGGGTTTGGGAAAAAAGAAATGGGGTTTGGGGAAAAGAAATGGGGTTTGGGGAAAAGAAATGGGGTTTGGGGAAAAGAAATGGGGTTTGGGGAAAAGAAATGGGGTTTGGGGAAAAGTGATTTTGGGGTGAATTTGGGGTTTTTGGGGTTACCAGGCGCTCGATCCTCCACCCGATTTGGGGGGTTTTGGGGTGGATTTGGGGTGATTTCGGGGTGTATCTGTGTGGTTTTGGGTTGGATCTGGGTGATTTTGGGGTGATTTTGGGGTGAATTTGGGGTTTTTGGGGTTACCAGGCGCTCGATCCTCCACCCGATTTGGGGGGTTTTGGGGTGGATTTGGGGTGATTTCGGGGTGTATCTGTGTGGTTTTGGGTTGGATCTGGGTGATTTTGGGGTGATTTTGGGGTGAATTTGGGGTTTTTGGGGTTACCAGGCGCTC
This sequence comes from Passer montanus, assembly GCF_014805655.1. Taxonomy (NCBI): domain Eukaryota; kingdom Metazoa; phylum Chordata; class Aves; order Passeriformes; family Passeridae; genus Passer; species Passer montanus. The sequence goes on from NW_024374101.1 coordinate 7,720, forward strand.
GATCCTCCACCCGATTTGGGGGGTTTTGGGGTGGATTTGGGGTGATTTCGGGGTGTATCTGTGTGGTTTTGGGTTGGATCTGGGTGATTTTGGGGTGATTTTGGGGTGAATTTGGGGTTTTTGGGGTTACCAGGCGCTCGATCCTCCACCCGATTTGGGGGGTTTTGGGGTGGATTTGGGGTGATTTCGGGGTGTATCTGTGTGGTTTTGGGTTGGATCTGGGTGATTTTGGGGTGATTTTGGGGTGAATTTGGGGTTTTTGGGGTTACCAGGCGCTCGATCCTCCACCCGATTTGGGGGGTTTTGGGGTGGATTTGGGGTGATTTCGGGGTGTATCTGTGTGGTTTTGGGTTGGATCTGGGTGATTTTGGGGTGATTTTGGGGTGAATTTGGGGTTTTTGGGGTTACCAGGCGCTCGATCCTCCACCCGATTTGGGGGGTTTTGGGGTGGATTTGGGGTGATTTCGGGGTGTATCTGTGTGGTTTTGGGTTGGATCTGGGTGATTTTGGGGTGATTTTGGGGTGAATTTGGGGTTTTTGGGGTTACCAGGCGCTCGATCCTCCACCCGATTTGGGGGGTTTTGGGGTGGATTTGGGGTGATTTCGGGGTGTATCTGTGTGGTTTTGGGTTGGATCTGGGTGATTTTGGGGTGAATTTGGGGTTTTTGGGGTTACCAGGCGCTCGATCCTCCACCCGATTTGGGGGGTTTTGGGGTGGATTTGGGGTGATTTCGGGGTGTATCTGTGCGGTTTTGGGGTGGATTTGTGGGATTTTGGGGTGATTTTGGGTTGGATCTGTGTGGTTTTGGGGTAATTTGGGGGTTTTGGGTTACCAGGCGCTCGATCCTCCACCCGATTTGGGGGGTTTTGGGGTGGATTTGGGGTGATTTCGGGGTGTATCTGTGTGGTTTTGGGGTGGATTTGAGGGATTTTGGGGTGATTTTGGGTTGGATCTGTGTGGTTTTGGGGTGAATTTGGGGTTTTTGGGGTTACCAGGCGCTCGATCCTCCACCCGATTTGGGGGGTTTTGGGGTGGATTTGGGGTGATTTCGGGGTGTATCTGTGTGGTTTTGGGTTGGATCTGGGTGATTTTGGGGTGATTTTGGGGTGAATTTGGGGTTTTTGGGGTTACCAGGCGCTCGGCCCTCTCGCGCCGTTTCTGCTCCAGCCCGGCCGTGTCCACGCGCGAGAGCAGCTCCGGCTCCGGGGTCAGCAGCTCCGCCGGGATCTGGGGGGAAAAAGCGCGAGTTTGGGAAAAAGAAATGGGGTTTGGGGAAAAGAAATGGGGTTTGGGGAAAAGAAATGAGGGTTTGGGGGGGAAAATGGGGATTTGGGGGGAGAAACGGGGATTTTGGGAAAAAATAAATGGGGGTTTGGGGAAAAGAAATGGGGATTTTGGGAAAAAAATGGGGATTTTGGGAAAAGAAATTGGGGTTTTGGGAAAAAAATAAATGGGGTTTGGGGAAAAGAA
>NW_024374102.1:0-432 GCF_014805655.1 Passer montanus
AAAATTCCTGTTTTTTTCCCAAAATTCACATTTTTTCCCGAAATTCACTTTTTTCCCCCAAAATTTCACTTTTTCTTCCCTGAAATTCAGACTTTTTCCCCGAAATTCACATTTTTTGTCCCAAAACTTCACATTTTTCCCTCCAAAATTCACATTTTTTCTCCACAAATCCCATTTTTTTCCCAGAAAATTGGTATTTTTTCCCAAAATCCCATTTTTTCCCAAAATCCCGGGTTTTTGCCCCAGATCCGTGTCCCACCTGCAGGTTGAGGGCGAGGTGCCGGGTCTTGGTCTGCTCCAGGTCGCTCTGGGAATATTTGAGGCGCATCTGGAGCCCGTGGGCCTGGGACTGCACCTGGCGCAGCTCGGCCTCCTTGCGCTTGGCCTTCACTGCTCCTGGCGTTTGGGGAGAAAAAGCGGGAATTTGGGAAA
>NW_024374103.1:0-431 GCF_014805655.1 Passer montanus
AGACCCCAAAATTGGGGAGGGGGGAGGGGCACCCACCTTTTTGGAGTGGACCAGGCGCCCCCCCACGGTCACCTCAAACCATCCCGTCACCTCCGGGGTGCCCTGGCCGCTCTGGGGGGGAGGGGGGCACGTGAGAGACCCCTCCCCAAAATACTGGGGGCCACCCCCACCCCAAAATCCCCAAAAATCCTGGGGACCCCCACCCCAAAAACTCTGGAATCCCCAAAATCCTCTGGATTCACCCCAAAAACCGCGGGATGCCCCCAAATCCCAAATTCGGGACCCCAGCCCCAAATCAGCCCAGCCCCCTCCCCAAATTGGGACCCCAGCCCCAAACCAACCCCAAACTCCCCAAATTTGGGGACCCCAGCCTCAAATCATCACCTCAAACTCCCCAAATTTGGGACCCCAGCCCCAAATCAGCCCAGCCC
>NW_024374104.1:0-431 GCF_014805655.1 Passer montanus
ATTCACACTCTTCACTACACTCAGGGTTTTGAAAACCTGTTTAAACTGTTCCTATACAGGTAGGGTTTTTTCCAAGAAGTTTTAGTCCTCAGACAGAAAATATTCCATACCTTTGATCAAGCATGACAACCTTCCCTATTTATTTACTACTGCTGTCATATTTTAAAGATAACTATAACATGAGGGAAGTGCACAATATTGAAACGTGGATGTGGTAGAAACTAAAGCATTTGAACTAGTCAAGTTTTCTGATTTGTTCTCTATTCCTTTACTAGTCTATCATCACCATGCTTTTAGATTCCTTCTAGATAGTCCAGTACTACTGAGTACCAAACCAATTCCGAAGACATAATCCTTCTTTAATGGCAACAGCTGATTTATTAATTTAAAGGTTAAGGTTTTTAAGTTTTTTCCTTACTTCACCATGTAAA
>NW_024374105.1:0-431 GCF_014805655.1 Passer montanus
ACCTGGGGACACAGGGGACATTGTGACAGAGGACACAGGGACACGGGGACACCCCAAATCCAGCCCCAAACACAGGGGACAGAGGGGACATGGTGACAAGGACATGGGGACACGGTGACAGGGACACGGGGAAACGGTGACACCCCCAAATCCAACCCCACCCAATCCTCCCTCAGGGCCACCCCAAAACCTCCAAAAGGCCCCAAATCCTTCCCGTAGTCACCCCATAACCCCAAGGAACCCCAAAATTCCCCGTCAGGGCCACCCCATAACACCCAGGATGCCCTAAACCTTCCCGTGCGCACCCTAAACCCCAAGGAACCCCAAATTCCCCCCTCAGGGTCACCCCATAACCCCCAAAAAGGCCTCAAATCACTCTGAGGTCACCCCATAACCCCAAATCCCCCTCAGGGTGACCCCAGACCCCCCAA
>NW_024374106.1:0-431 GCF_014805655.1 Passer montanus
TGCCGTTCCCGGTGCCGTTCCCACTTACCCGGAGCGCAGAGCAGGGCGGCGGCCAGCAGCGCCAGCCGGGCCGCCGAGGCCATGGCCGGGGGGGCTCGGTCCGTCCGCCGGTGCCGCCGGTGCCGGTGCCGCCGGTGCCTCCTGTCGCTCCGCCGGTGCCTCCCGTCCCTCCGCCCCCGTGCCGAGACAATGGGGCCGGGGCGGGACCGGCACCGGCGCCGCCTCGTCCCGCCGGGTCCTAAAGCCCGGCCGTGCCCGGTGCTCCGGCTCCTGCTCCCCAGCCCAAGCCGCATCCCATCCCACCACCCATCCCCAGCCCTGCTCCCCCTCCTGCTCCCCATTCTCATCCTCACCCCATTCCCCATTCCCAACCCTGCCCCCCATTTCGACCCTCATCCCATTCCCCATGCCCACGGCTGCTCCTCATCCTC
>NW_024374107.1:0-431 GCF_014805655.1 Passer montanus
GGCACGGCACGGCCCGGCACGGCCCGGGCGGGGCGCACGGGGGGCGCGCGGCGCCGTGCGCATGTTCGGCCGCACGTCACAATAGCGGCGGTGGGAGCGCGCCCGGTCCCAGCCGATCGCGGCTGGTTTGAGCTGGTGCGTTGCCACAGCGACGCCGCGGCGCTATAAATACGAGCGCGGCGGCCGTGGCGAAGCTTTGTCAGCCGCGGCGCCCCGCTCGCCCCGCCAGCCCCGCTCCTCCGCAGCCGGTCCGGCGCTCCCGCCCGGCTCCGCGCACCGCGCCCGGCTCGCAGGAGGAGGGGGAGGCGGCTCGGAGCGAGGGGATCGGCTGCCGCGGGGGCCTGACAGCAGCTCGGCCAGCGCTGCGAGGTGAGGCGGGCGGCGGGACGCGCCGGGCCGTGCCGGCGAGCGGGGCCGCGGCGGAAGCGGCC
>NW_024374108.1:0-431 GCF_014805655.1 Passer montanus
TGCGGGATGGCCCTGGCTCCGCGCTGCCGGAACCTCCCCCTTCAGCACCAAGAACAGCTACAAGGGTGGGTACGCGCCCGCCCCGCCGAGCCGAGCCCGTCTGAACGCTTTTGTAACTTATTCTGCATTCCCCCCCTGCTTTGGCTCTGCTATAATTTGCCATCCTTAAACGGTTTTCATGCAAGGGAATTGTAAGCTACTTTCTGAGTCAGGGACCACATTTCACAGTGTTTTCCAAGAACTGAGGTATGGAGGCCTGAGAGTTCGAAAAGAAAAATAATTTAAAATCTGATCCTTGAGAGGGACTTGTGAAGTCACTTCAGAAAGATGAACTTTTTATTTCATGTTTCCACGGAGGAGCCAATGAGTGAATACAAAGAGCATCCTAAGTCACCAAAAGGGTCAGAGCAGCAGTGTCAGTGCTTAGAACC
>NW_024374109.1:0-431 GCF_014805655.1 Passer montanus
TAAATTTTAGTAAAATAACACATTAGAAGTTATTAATTTACCATAAACAGTAAAACTAGGTAAGAAAGTTGAATGCTGAAAAGAAGTCAAAGTTCTAGGAAAACACAGGGCCAGAATTATCTCTGGGTATATGTTGGGGTGCACTGCTGCAGGTATAATAACAAAATGTATGTCTTTTCACCAGGAACATTTTCTTTGTTATTTTTACTGAGATATCAGGTACCACAAACCCTAACCCCACTGCATTTCATGCTTTCCCTAACATGTAAAGACTCTTGATGTCCCAAAGAGCTTACAGACTGACACAAGATGTGAACATGGATGGAAGAGGGAAGAGTGGAGCAGTGGGAAAGGCAGTGCAATAACAAGCTGAGACTGCTTGTCACCTATTGTCCCTAACATACTTGATCACTGATGAGAATTCCAAGAAT
>NW_024374110.1:0-431 GCF_014805655.1 Passer montanus
TCCTCATGGACTTGGTGAGACACTTTGGAGGGGTTCCTTAGGCACTTGGTGGGGCTCCCCAGGGATTTGGGCTCCCCCCAGGCTGTACCTGGAGCACGAGGCTGGAGAAGTGGAGGTTCCCAGGCAGGTGCAGCCACAGGCTGGCGTTGTAGGCGTTCTCCTGCCGGTTCTCCAGCTCCACCTCCACCAGCATCCTCCTCCGGCCCTTCCGCAGGATGTAGGGGCTCTGCCTGGAGGCCAGGGGGGTCACGGGGGGCTCTTGGGGTCCCAGGGACACCACGAGGACACGGGGGGGACACCAGGGGTACCTGGAGCCCACGATGTCCGTGGTGGCCTTGAGCACCAGGTCGGTGACGCACTCGTCGTCGTCGCCGCAGTCCTTGAAAAACGGGATCTGGAAGGAGCCAGGGGTGATCCGGGGGTGATCCCAG
>NW_024374111.1:0-431 GCF_014805655.1 Passer montanus
CCCCAAATCAGCACCTCAGGGACCCCCAATATCCCAAAACCCCCCATGTCAGCACATCACGGACCTGCAATATCCCAAAATCCCCCATCTCAGCACCTCAGGGACCCCCAGCACGCCAGAACTCCCCAAATCAGCACCTCAGGGACCCCATCTTAGCACCTCATGGACCCCAAACACCCCAAAATCCCCCATGCCACCATCTCTGGGACCCCCAACCCCCCAAAATCCCCCATCTCAGCACCTCAGGGACCCCTAAATCAGCACCTCCAGGACCCTCAACACCCCAGAATTCCCCAAATCAGCACCTCAGGGACCCCCAAATCCCCCATCTCAGCACCTCAGGGATCCCCAACACCCAAAACCCCCAAGTCAGCACCTCATGGACCCCCAATATCCCAGAATCCCCCATGCCAGCACCTCAGGGACCCCCA
>NW_024374112.1:0-9339 GCF_014805655.1 Passer montanus
GTGCAGGACTGTGCAGCCTTGGCCCTGAGGTCTTTCACAAGCTGACACGACTGAAGGAGCTGCTCCTGGCCAAGATGAGCTGAGCACATTGGATGTGACTCCGGCCATGGAATTGCTGCTTTAACGTGTTTTACTTTCCGTAAGTTGTCTGGGCTTTGTTACACAAGTGGTCAGTGTTTCACCTTTTACAAATAAAGAGATTATGATGATGCTACTTATTAATCTCCCTTGGAGCACATCTGCAAGGCAGATACTCTGCTCTCAAGACTTTAACTTGTGCAGAATTTACCCTTCCCTTGTACATAGTTTTCCTTTTCTGGTCTATTCCCAGTGAACATCACCAAATCCCACAAGACCAGTCCTGACTGCACCAAACTAAAATCAAACTGTCAATGTTATTTTTCTCAAGGATTTTAAGGTTTATAAATCCCCTGTTCTGAAGTGACATGAGGTATGGCAGGCAAGACCTAAAGGGTTTAGGGAGAAAAGCAGCATTTTTTGTGTGTTTTTTTATGAAAATAGTTTCACTCAGACATGGTAGGCTGTCCCTGCTGCTGCAAGGTTTGGGGAGGGAATTTGGGGACATCTGGCAGGTCCTGACATCTCATTTTTCCTTAAGAGAGGATTCTGAAATGAAAAAGGAAAAGTATCAGGAAACTTTAGATGCTGAGGAAAACTACCCAAATAATGGTTGCTGAGGTGTTGTTTGTGTTTTGGGCAGTGAAAGAATAGTTGGGGTTGGAAGGGCCTCTGGAGATCAACCAAAAAAATGTCCTGGTCTGGCACAATCACCTCACCTCAGAATGTCTGGGCTTTGGGAGGTGAAACCTAATTTGTGTCCTTGAAGAGATGGATGGAGTTTTGTTGAGGTTTGAGTTTGAAGGAAATAGAACTGTGAGTGTTTGTGAAAAACACGTTCACTCTCCTGTGAAAATTTTAAAAGTTTAATAAAGGACAATAGGAGACAAGGACCACAGAGCAAAGGTTATTATGATCAGGTGCATCTTGGCACTGGGCCAAGACCACACTGTTACCTTTGGGGATACCCCTTAAATACCTTTTCCCTTACATCAGCCTGTTGCATATTCATAGACCCTCATGCATATCCATAAACTAGTTGACATTTTCCAGGAACTATTTTATATGGCCCCTTCTTGGGTTCACCTTTTTAGAGCATGTGTGTTTCTTGGCTGTGGTTTTGGCTCCTTCTCCTTATCACTTCCAGTTTGGGCCTAGGTCCATACGTTCTTCAGCTGATGAGTGCTGATAGTTGGCATATCTGTAGCAGATGTCCTCATCCTGTGTTCATTGAGTGTATCCCATCCAAGCAGGCATTTTAACACAAGCATAGCTATTTTACTACTATGTCTAAGCTTAATTAACAGTAGAAATACAAATGATATCTTTGTAACAAAGTTACTTTAACATCACGCATATAAACCCCATTTTAATATTTGCAAAAAGCCAATATTATAATATGTATCTATAACAGTCTTGCATTGCTCTCAGCTGCTTTTTGTGTTTCTCAGCCCTGTGGGATGTGGCAGGACAGGTGAGGTTCCTCCTTGCCCACCTCTCCCACCTGCTGAGTCCTTCTGAAAGGCTGCCAAGGGAGCAACACACTTCACTCCCCTCTTCCCTCCAGGAACTCTCCCATCATGGAAGGCAATTAGATCGGTTCTGTGATGTAATTATACGGAGTGCAGTGGGGAACCTTCTCCCTGCCTTCCGGTTTATCTCATGCACCTCTTCCTGCTTTATTCTCTGTTGCTCTGCCCTGCTCCCCCTGCTGTGAGTGTTTGGGGCAGGGGGGGAAGTTGGCAGGAGACAAAGACTACTCACCCCTGAAGTGGCTGCTGGAACCCGGGCTGTAGCGGCGGCGGCTGGCTTCCTCAAAGTTATGAATGTCCCGGCTTGCTCGGCCAGCACCGCCGGCAGCACTGGGGCACTCCCCCACAGGAACGTCTTCTTGGGGAGAGCACCTAAGGCTTTCGCCTTGGGACAGAGGATCCGCAGGGTATAGATGTTGTAGAATGGCTGCAACCTGCAAGAGAGAAAAGGCGGCACTCCAGCAGTGGTGTGAACAGGGAGGGTTTATTCAGGTGGGGAGCACTGCCGAAGAACCGAATAACCCGGTCCGACAGGGAATTATATATGAAACATGAGAACCAATCACAGAAAAGAACAGGGGAGGAGTAACTTAATATACAACTGCAGGAATCCAATGGGGGTATAACTGGGGAGGAGCCCTGGCCCCTGGACCAATCACTCGATAGCCTTAGCAGAAGATTCTGGAGAGAAGGGGGTGGCCACCAAGTGACAGGCAGGGAACCAGGGAGGGGTTTACAAAGATACAATAACATAACTGGGGAGGGAACTAGATGACAGACAGGTCAAGCAAGAGCAGAAGAGAGAGAGGGAACCCGAGCAAAACCTTATGACATAATTATACATAAAATTATAATAAATTTTGAAAAGAAAAAACAACGCACCACTACATCTCCCCCTTTTTTGTTAAAAAAGAAAGAAAAAATGAGGGAGATGTAGGCTAGTAACTGCCCTCGGAGACGTCGTCTGACCAGGGTTGACCACCTTCTTGTTCCGGACCACTTTCTTCCTCTGGACATTCTTCATCATACCACTCGTCTTCAATGGCCACCCGGTTGACGTCTACCGAGGGGATAAGCTTAACTAAAAGTCTTTTCAAAATGGTCCAAACAACAGAAGCAGCAAGACAAACGACCAACAAAACAAACAGAACTAAAACAATAGTTTTTAAAATTGATGAAACCCAGCCTGTAATTCCCCAACCCTCAAACAAGTCCCCCAGCCAGTCCGAGGTCTTTTTCTTGACATCTGACACCATTCGATGTATTTTGTCGATTGACGTCCTGACGTCCTCGGCCTTAGATGAAAGGTTGAGGCAGCAGAGTCCCTCAAACTCCTCGCAACAATGATCGTGCAGCAGCAATAGAAAATCTATTGCTGCTCTATTTTGGAGCGTTGCCTGCCTCGTTATTTCCTCGTCTTGTAGGAGTCCGCTCAAGGCAGCTGATGTAAAATTGGCTTGTTTCACCACCCAACACTCTAGGTGGGCCAATTCACCTAGAGACTTTGCGATGGACACCCACAGCAAAAAAATGGTCCACGCAACACTCTCGGGTTGTGACCAATGGATAATTTCTGAGTCACAGTCTTCATCAAGTTCTTCCAAATTTCGTTTAACACGGGCCGAATTAGGTGTGACTCTTTTGCTCTGCCAATCCGCAATTTGGGTCTTGTTGGGGGTAAACAGCGTCAGCTTACCAAATGTACATGGGCCTCCTACAAACCGAGAAGGGATGCCTGCTCAAGCTCGGTTTCCGCAAATAAAAAAGATACCGGAAGGGAGGGTACGAGGTTGATCCTTGAACGTAATAGAAGTGGTAATATATGAAACGGAAGAGCACCAGTTCCCCGCCGAGTATGCAGGTTTCGGGTGGAAAGCAGACAACTCTGCATCCCGGTCGGGAAACGGTAAGAACTCAATACAAAAAGATGCTGCGGAAGAGCCGAGTAGCTTGAATTCTTGGGGCTTGGACTTACTGATGTTTAATTTCGCCACGAGCCTTCTCCAGATGAGGTTGGGATTAAAACCAGGAGGACTTAAAACTTTATTACTAAACGGTACAAGGGAAGTGGCAAGGGGATCGGGTAACTCATCTGAAGAAGCCGGGATCCCCACGAGACAGGTCGAGAGAGGGTCTGCTGCCGAAGTGGTTGTTAAACATATATGGTCTTGGCCGAGGGCGCCAGCAAGCGTCTTCCAAACGTTGATTCTCGGCTGAGGGACGATCCAGGGGCTCATGGATGGAATGAGGGCCCACAGGATGATGACCCAGAAGATGGAGTGGATCATCTTGATCAGACTGGGGTTCACAAGGCTGAGAAAACAAAATGAACAAGATCACTAAACACAAATCCGTTTTGCTCGGGGAGAAGGTCGAGGTCTCCCTCGAAAGGCCTCCTTCTCCTCCTCCAGCAAGCCTCTGACACCTGCGCCAAGGAAACTTTCGGACTTGGACGGGTGGCGGTGTAAAGCCGAACCCACCGGGAGGGAACCCATTTGGGACCTGAGGGAGTGGACACACAGGCGTATCCCCTTCCCCAGGTGATCAAATCAAAGGGTCCCTCCGTCCGCCAGGTCTCAGGGTCCTTCACGAGAACTGGCGGTTTTTGTTTCGGCTGCAAAGAGCTATGTTGACCGAAATGCCTGATGATTGGAGGATTTAAGTTATCGAAAGAGCAGTTTAAAAAATTGATGGTGAATAAAGCTCTGGCTAATCGGACCTGGGGGGACTCAGTCTTCATAGTCTCCTGCTGTTGTTTTAGGACCCTCTTGAGACTCTGATGAGTCCGCTCCACCACAGCCTGACCCGTTGGGGAATAAGGGATGCCAGTTTTGTGTTCTATTCCCCATTGCTGCAGGAAAGCCCGCAGTTCCTTGGACACATACGCTGGGCCATTGTCTGTTTTTAAACTTTTGGGGATGCCCAGCGAGGAGAAAGCTAGCAGTAGATGTTTGATTACGTCTTTTGCTTTCTCCCCTGTGTGGGCGGAAGCGAAAACCGCACCCGAGAAGGTGTCCACCAACACATGAACGTACTTGGTTCTCCCGAACTCGGAAATATGAGTGACATCCGCCTGCCACACCTCACAGCTCTTCAAACCACGAGGGTTTGCCCCAGATGGAATTGAGGGGAGCTGGAAGGACTGACAATGTGGGCATGTGGCCACAATGGCCTTGGCCTGGTCATGGCTAAGGTTGAATTGGCGGACCAGACCTGGCGCATTCTGGTGGAAAAGCTGGTGGCTGATCTTAGCCTGGCGGAACACGTCTGGGAGCGGGGCCATGCGGACAGGTGCAGCGAGGGCATCAGCCCTCCTGTTACCCTCCGCAATGAAACCCGGCAGGTCAGTATGTGACCTCACGTGCATCACGTAAAACGGTTGCTCTCAGTGGGAGACCAGATATACCAATTCTGAGAGCAAGCGTCCCAAAGCTACATTAGAAACCTCCTGCAAGATGGCACTTTTGGATCTGACAACTACACCGGCTACATACGCGGAATCTGTGACCAGATTGAATGGTTCAGAGAATCTCCTGAAGGCCCGGACGACTGCGTCCAACTCAGCTACTTGAGGCGATCCTTCGACCTCTTTAACATCGGCCTCCCACCGCTGAGTTTGGGGGTTCTTCCAAGTCATGACTGACTTGTGAGAAGCCCCGGAAGCGTCAGTAAAAACAGTCAGTGCCTTCAAGGGGACACGACTCTGAATCTGTTTTAGAGAAAGAACAAACTCCAAATTAAATAATTTATGTCCTGGACAGTGGATGGAAATTTGTCCGGTGTAGCTATCAAGTGCAAATTGAAGTTCTTCATTCTCTTGCAGAAGATGTTCCAACATAGCTCTGGTGAAATGACCTACAGATAACTTGATAGGTAGATGGATGCACGCAAAGTCCTGACCCGCCAGCTCCCTGATCCGAAGGCGAGCCTTACGGATCAGTTCCGCCAACAGCTCTTGTGGCCGCGTGATTCTTTTGGATCTATGATGGCTAAGGAACACCCACTCTATGATTAAGAGGGGGTCCTTAACCTTCCGATCCTCCTTGGTGGTATCGTCCCACTGGAAAATCAGTCCATGAAGGTGTGGCAGTTTTCCAAGTACGATAAATTTGAATGGCAAGCCCGGTTGATAACGATGGGCTTGCCTGTCCGAGATGGACTTCTGGATCTTCTCAAGTGCAGCTTGGGCTTCCGGGGTGAGAGACCTGGGAGAACACAGCTCCTCTCCCCCTTTCAATAAATTGAAAAGGGGGGCTAAGTCTTCCGTCGGAATCCCTAGCCAAGGCCTCACCCAGTTCAAAGAGCCACACAGCTGCTGAGCATTTGATAAGGATGGAATTGAAGTCCGAATTTGAATTTTTTGAGGTGTAACTGTTCTCTTGCCAATTTGCAAGCCCAGGTAAGTCCAAGGCGGCATCCTTTGAATTTTCTCCTGCTGGAGCTCGAACCCTGCAGCAACCAACGCATTGATTGTAAGGTCAAGGCTGTGGGCAAGCTCGTCGTCCGTTGGAGAACACACCAGAATATCATCCATATAATGCAGGATGACTGAATTCGGTGCCGCAGCCCTCACTGGGGACACCAAGGAAGCGACATACCACTGGCAAATAACCGGACTGTTCTTCATTCCTTGGGGAAGAACTCGCCAGTGGTATCGCTTCCTTGGGGCTTCTCGGTTGATGATCGGAACCGAGAAGGCAAAGCGTGGGGCATCGTCAGGGTGAAGCGGAATTTGAAAAAAACAATCTTTAATATCAACAACTGCCAGATTATAATTTTGTGGGAGCATTGTTGGGGAGGGCATCCCTGGTTGGAGGGGACCCATGTCTTCGGTGACCTCGTTAATTTTGCGGAGGTCGTGGAGGAGCCGCCACTTATCTCTGTTGGGCTTCTTGATCACGAACATTGGTGAGTTCCACGGTGACGTGGTCTCAACCAGGTTGCCCTTACGCAGCTGCTCGTCCACGAGCTCCTGGAGCGCCTTCAATTTCTGTTTTGAGAGCGGCCATTGCTCCACCCAGACTGGAGAATCGGTCTTCCAATTGAGTTTCTGGGTGGGGCGCTCCTCAATGGCCGCAGCCCGAAAAACCTGGGGAGCCGGTGGAAGATCGATTTTGGCTCCCCACTGGGCTAACAGGTCCCGTCCCCACAGGGGCTCCGTAAAATCCAAAACAAACGGGCGTACAGAGGCCAATTGCCCGTCTGGCCCCGTAATTTGGACAACGCTCTTAGATTGTTTGGCCAATTGCACACCGCCAACACCCTGAATGCGATCCGCCACGGTTTGCAACTCCCAATATGACGGCCATTCCCGGGAGGGAATGACAGTCACATCCGCCCCAGTGTCCAGAAGCCCATTCAGGAGCTTCTGGTCTCCACCTTTTTGCAGACTGCACGTGATGCGAGGCTTGTCTCGGCTAAGTGTCTGGGTCCAGGCCACCGATGGAACACGCGTAAGAACTTGAGGTTTGGGTGAACCTGGAACCCAGGGCCACTCAGGGACAGGGATGGCCTGAGCCACAACCTGCCCCCGAGGCAAAAAGGTGGGTGGGCTGGTTGTGAAAATGGCAACCGCGAATTGTCCCGGGTCGGATGCCAAAAGACCCGGGACGATGGTAATTTCGTCAGGTGTGTATTTAGTGTCTCCAACGACAACGAACCTGCCACGGGTCCGTTGCCAGGTACCTTCCTCCTTAGGACTGACGGAGACCAGCTGAAAGTCTGAGGATGTCAAATGCAGCGGCTCCATCAGCTGCAGCCGAAATGGTGGGCACACGGAAGTAGATGTTAAGATCGGCCTCGGCACCGCCTGAAAGAAAGAAGAAGTGTCCGAATTAGAAACAGTCAAGTCCGGTAAAATTGTTTCGTTGACAACAGGCTCGCTTGCCTGGAGGTTTCCCTCCTTCTCTCCCCCCCCGCTGGATGGTATCTTGGAGCCTGCCCTATTTCTATCTGAGCGCGGGGAGGAGGCGCGCTTCGCTCCTAGTTTTTTCGGAGCTTGGGAGTCCCCTGAGGCTGCACCTTCCTTTTAAACTTGTGAAACTCCTGCCTCAGGGGACAATCAGGCATCCAGTGGCCCACGCCCCCACACAAGTGACACGGTCTAGTGGTGCCACGAGGCGTCCCAGGTGTAGGGGGACGGCGCTCATAAGTGACCGGAGCCGCGGAGATGGCAGGCGGCGGCCCAAGGTCCCGGGCCTCGGCCCCCCCCCTACTCCCGGATGACGCGTGGGAACCAGAAGGTAGGCCGTGGGAACCGGAAATGGGAGCGGATGGGGAGGAGCCAGGGATGGGGGCGGGGACGGAAGGTGACAAAGTCCCCGCCTGTGAGGCATGGAAGGAGGGAGGAGCAAACAGCGCGAGGGGTGGAGATTCGAGGGGAGGAGCGGAGGGAGGGGATGACACCAATGAGGAGGAGGAGTCGGAGGAGGAGTTAGGGCGGAAAGGGTTGTGACGGGAAAATACGGATGGATCATGGGAAGGAGATGGCCCTTTGGCGGGAAGCGCCATGTGGCGCCCGCCATTTTCTCGATCTTGGGGGCCATCTTGGGAGGAGAGAGAAGGGACACACGAAAGGGAACGAGGAGGGGAAGGAGGGGGGACATCAAATCTAACTTTCTTAAAACTTGGGGTCCGAGAAACGCGGGAAGAGGGGGTACAGGGTGAGTCCCGAGGAGTCTGGCCAGGACTCCTCGGGCGGGGGGATTCGGATTCCTGAAAGGAGCCGGAGCGATGACACAAGCTCCGCATGGTGCTGTCGCGAGCTGCCCCTTTCAGGATCCCAGGTTTAGGGACCGCGGGAGAGGGAGAAGAGGAAAGGGAAAGACGGGGAGAACTTCTTGAACCGGGGGAAGAACTAGAACTGTTTGGTTTCCCTCTCAATTCCCTCTGGGACTGTAAAATCCGCTTAACCTGCAGCGCCCAGAATGAAATTCTCGAAAGGGAGGGATCCCCCACACGAGCCGAATTTTCCAGAATTTGACAAGCTGTTACCCAAAAGGCCAAATCACGTATTTGATCAGGGGAAACCTCCGGGAATTGAGAAGACAACCAAAGAACCAACTTACGAACTTCTTTCTTTTTTATTCTATCAAAACCCCCATTCAAAAGGATTCCTGAAATAACATTAAACAGCCTTTTCTGGGCCGCGGACAAGTGGGCACCCATGTCCAAAGGATGTTACAAACAGCCCAATCCACCCAACCTTGGAAAACGCGAAAAGAAAAAAAACAGAAGGGGGAGTCCTGGTTGCGCCTCGTCGCCGTACTATGGCGGCAGTTCTCTGGCCAAAGAAGAAAAAGAGAGAAAAGGGTCGGACGAAACCGACAAAAACTCTGGACGAAACCGGAACCCGGACGAAACCGGTAAAAAGGCGAGGCGTGACGGGGGAAAGGATAGGGAAAGGGAGGGGAAAGGTACGCAGACTACTTACGGAAACCAGGACTCGAAAGAAAACCCAAGGTGTCTGGCTCTTGCGGCAGGACCGACTTCGGGGTGCTCGAAGCTGCCGGTCCCGGTCCCTGGGGAGCGCCGCCCACAGAAGTGGGTCTGCTCACCCGAGGGTAGCTTGACGACCAGGGGATCCTTCAGACGTCCAGCGGGTTGCGCCCATTGGCCCTGGGATCCTCGCCCGTGGGGTCCGGAGATGGTCTCGGCTTCTCGCCCCACGTTGGGCGCCAAATGCAGCAGCGGCGGCTGGTTTCCTCAAAGTTATGAATGTCCCGGCTTG
>NW_024374113.1:0-431 GCF_014805655.1 Passer montanus
AAATTTTGGGTGATTTTTGGGTGAATTTTTGGGCAAACTTTTGGTGAATTTTGGATGCGTTTTTGGGTGGAATTTTGGCGATTTTCCGGCTGCATTTTGGCTGAATTTTTTGTGAATTTTGGGAAATTTCAGACGAATTTTTGGCGATTTTTGGATGAATTCTGGCTGAATTTCGAGTGGTTTTTTGGGCGAATTTTTGGGGGAATTTCAGGTGAATTTTTGGAAATTTCAGTTGATTTTTGGGTGAATTTTTGGTGAATTTCAGGTGAATTTTCGGATGAATTTTGGGAAATTTCGGTTGATTTTTGGGGTGAATTTTTTGTGAATTTCAGGTGAATTTTTCGGGTGAATTTTGGGAAATTTTGGTTGATTTTTTTGGGTGAATTTGAGGTGAATTTTTTGGGTGAATTTTGGGAAATTTCGGTTGATTT
>NW_024374114.1:0-431 GCF_014805655.1 Passer montanus
GGCTCCGGGGGCTGCTCTTCCTGTGAGTGACCAACACGCGGGGACCCCGAATGTCCCCAGTGTCCCCAAAGTGTCCCCAGTGACCCCGGTGTCCCCACAGTGTCCCCAGTGTCCCCAATGACCCCAGTGTCCCCAGTGTGCCCAAAGTGACCCCAGTGTCCCCCATGTCCCAAAAGTGTCCCCACAGTGTCCCCGGTGTCCCCAGTGTCCCCATGTCCCCAGTGACCCCGGTGTCCCAAAAGTGTCCCCAGTGTCCCCAATGTCCCCAACCCCCCCCAGTGACCCCAATGTCCCAAAATGTCCCCAATGTCCCCAAAGGGTCTCCAATGTCACCACTGTCCCCAGTGTCCCCAGGGTCCCCTCTGTGTCCCCAATGTCCTCAAATCCCCAATGTCCCAACGTCCCCAAAGTGTCCCCAGTGTCCCCAAACC
>NW_024374115.1:0-431 GCF_014805655.1 Passer montanus
TGGGGGATTTGGGGCATCGGGATCGGGATCGGGATCATCAATGGGAACGGGATCGGGAACGGGGTCGGGAACAGGGTCGGGATTGGGATCATCAATGGGAACGGGATTGGGATTGGGATTGGGAATGGGATCGGGATTATCAAGGGGATCGGGATCATCAGTGGGAACGGGATTGGGATTG
Organism: Passer montanus; assembly: GCF_014805655.1. Lineage (NCBI taxonomy): Eukaryota > Metazoa > Chordata > Aves > Passeriformes > Passeridae > Passer > Passer montanus. Next base: position 182 of record NW_024374115.1, read on the forward strand.
GGATTGGGATTGGGATTGGGAATGGGGTCGGGATCAGGAATGGGAATGGGATTGGGATTATCAAGGGGATCGGGATTGGGATCATCAATGGGAACGGGATTGGGATTGGAATCGGGATTGGGATTGGGATCATCAATGGGAACGGGATTGGGAACGGGGTCGGGATCAGGAATGGGAACGGGATCGGGATTATCAATGGGAACGGGATCGGGATTGGAATCGGGATTGGGATCAGGGATCGTCAATTGGA
>NW_024374116.1:0-431 GCF_014805655.1 Passer montanus
AAAAAAAAGGACTATATATAAAAATAAATGATAAGCGGATCGATAATAACCCCTAGGAGTGATACCTTGTGTTTGATGACACTGAGAGAGAATACTACCTATATTAGAGTCTCTTTTTTGGGTTTTTTTTCCTTTTTGTACGATAGAATATCTACCTATTCCATGTGGCTTTAGAGTCAGGATAGAGACGTTTTTTCCTGTGTGAGCCTTCCTCTAGCAGCAGTGGTTTGTAAATCGCTGTCGTTTGTACCTCGCTGTGCACCGGGGTTTGGGTTTTGGGTTGTTTTTTGTTTTTTTCGGGGGGTTATGAAGTAACGTGGTCGTGTTTAGCACCTTTAATTTAGGAAATGTGACCCGAAAGCCCGAATGCAAATTCCATTTAGCGCGTAGAGTCCTGTACAGAATATGAATTATTATTATTATTATTATTA
>NW_024374117.1:0-430 GCF_014805655.1 Passer montanus
CTAAGACACCCCAAAACACCCAGGAACCACGAGAGACCCCCCTGAGACCCCCCCAGGGGCACCCAGGGACCCCCGGGACCGCCCAAGACCCTCCAGGACCCCCAGGGACCCCCTTGGGATACCCAAGGACCCCCAGGGACCCCCAGGAACCCACCCAGAGACCTCCAAAGACCACCAGGAACTCCCCGAGACCACCAGAGACCCTCAGGGCTCCCCCAGGACCCCCAGGGACCCCCAAGAGCCCCCAGACTCACCTGGGGGGGCGCAGCTGTGGGGGGAGGGGCGGCGGCACCGGGGGCTGCCCTGGGTTGGGTGAGGGGGGAGGGGTCAAATCCCAAAATCTCCCCCCAAAAATTTCCCCAAAAAAATGAGGGAATCCCCCCATTAAACCCCCCCAAAAAATAACCAAAATTCCCATTTCAGGACCCCC
>NW_024374118.1:0-430 GCF_014805655.1 Passer montanus
TTTGGAGATTTCTACAAATTAAAGCTCTTGTCCCTTTGGAAAGGAATAAAAATTTAACTCTTTCAAGTGAGACCTCTATAGCATGGGGAGCTTAATTACGTTTTTCTGCAACACTTGGTTAGCTTATTCCCAAATTTCTATGAGATACTTCAGTCTGTATCAATTAATTTCAAGTTCAGTTTAAGTAACAGTAAAATCAGACACCTGTCACATGAAAGTGACTCTAGGAAAACCTAAGGCAGGTTGGGCTAATGAGCAAAGGCTTGGCTTTTCTGGGGAAATTTACTGCTGCTCAAGAGATTTAAATCTTCACAGCAGGATCTGCCTCAGTATAGGAAAATACTGGATCTACTTCCCTGTAAAAGGAAGAGTTGTTTTCCTAAAAGCAGTTTTACTGAGAGCTTTGCTTCATTTCACAAACTCAGTCAAA
>NW_024374119.1:0-430 GCF_014805655.1 Passer montanus
TGTCTCCAGGGAGTCCAACTCAGAGTACATAACCAATTGTAATTCCTTTTAAATGTCTCACTGAGAGAGCTGTTTGGGGGATATGGGTCAGGGCCTTGTCTGTCCTGCTTGGCACAGCCCAGGCAGGGCTTTCCCAGCCACATTCCACACTCCATTTCCCAGCTGGAGCCGCTGGTGCCTCTGAGTTCTGCTGGCCCAGCCCCAGGGACGCTCTCCTTGTCTGCCCATTCCCCCACGGTCTCTGGGCAGGGATGGCCTCAGTGGGGGCTGCTGACATCCTCAGCAACTTGGAGGCTGCTGCTGGATTTCACTGCTCCAGAGGCTTGTTCAGCCTTCAGCTCTTCAGTGCAGGAATTCAGTGTCGCAGGCTTATTAACATTCAGAAAACCTTAACAAGCCAGGCCTCTGGGAGTAATTTGATTTCAGTTTT
>NW_024374120.1:0-430 GCF_014805655.1 Passer montanus
CGGGGCTGGGGGGCAGAATTCGGTGGGATTTTTGGGGAGGGGTCTCCACGGGATGCACAGAGGGGTCCCAGAAGGGCTTTGGGGTCACCCCGATGAATTTGAAGCCCCCCCCCAAAAAAAATCCGTGACATCCCGAACCATCCGGAACATTCCACGCGGGGCCGGGGCGGGGGGGGTCCCATTTGAAGAGGAGGAGGGGGAGGGGCGCGGGCAGCCCCAAAACGGCCGGAATTCACCCCAAAAAAACCAAACCAACAAAAAATAATCTCGCCCAGATCTCGCTGTGCTCGGAGATGCTGCGGGAGCTGCGCCGCGCCGTCTCCTGCAGCCGCCGCCCCCGCGCGCGCCGCCGCCGCCGCCCCCACCACAAATTCGGGGCCGCCCCCTCCTCATCCTCCGCCCCTCCCCCGCACCACCACGCCCCCCACCC
>NW_024374121.1:0-430 GCF_014805655.1 Passer montanus
GTTCTGGGGCTGATTTTTGGGTGTTTTTTAGGTTTTTTCAGGATGCTTTTTTGGGTATTTTTCTGACATTATTTTGGGGTAAATTCTTGGGATTTTGGGACCCACCTGCGCCGGCCGTGCCTGCCCGGGGAGCACGAGGGGAGGTTCTGGGGCGGATTTTTGGTGTTTTTTGGGCGGATTTTGGTATTTTTTCACCGTTTTTTGGGATATTTTAACAGGGATTTTTTTGGGGTGAATTCTCGTGTTTTTGGGACCCACCTGCGCCGGCCGTGCCTGCCCGGTGACCGTGAGGAGGAGCAGGAGGAGGGGTTTTGGGGCTGATTTTTGGGTGTTTTTTGGGCGGATTTTGGGTTTATTTTGGGATATTTTAACAGGGATTTTTTTGGGGTGAATTCTCGTGTTTTTGGGACCCACCTGCGCCGGCCGTGCC
>NW_024374122.1:0-430 GCF_014805655.1 Passer montanus
CTCTGGTTCAGCCTTTCCATAAATTTAAATTGGAGGTCTGCTGTATTTCTAAAGAAAGCAGCTTGTTTACGAGGCCACAGGGAGCAGACGGGGTGCTGACAAAAGGCACGCCTCACCCCGCACCGAGGCTCCTTTTCTGAGCCTGAATGGAGCTGATATGTTTCAGAAACAGTTGAGAGAAAAGTTTGAAATGTCTGAGTTGTGTTACACCGGCGTCTTTTCTTCCCAGCGTGTGTCATGATAAGAGTGAGTGGGAGCAGAGGGCACGGAGGTGAATCTGCCGTGGGCACAGACTGTGAGCCCCAGCACAGAGCTGGTGGCACAGGTGGCACCCCTGGTGCTGGCTGCACTCTTGCAGACTCACCTATGGAAAAACATCCAGTAATGCAGCAGACCGCCAGTTTAAATTTATGGAAAGGCTGAACCAGAG
>NW_024374123.1:0-9308 GCF_014805655.1 Passer montanus
TAACCCAAATTACCTGAAATTAACCTAAATTACCTGAAATTAACCCAAATTACCCGAAATTACCCCAAAATTACCTGAAATTAACCCAAATTACCTGAAATTACCCCGAATTACCCCAAAATGACCCGAAATTACCTCAAATTACCCGAAATTACCTGAAATTAACCCAAATTACCTGAAATTAACCTAAAATTACCTGAAATTAACCCAAATTACCTGAAATTAACCCAAAATAACCCGAAATTACCTGAAATTACCTGAAATTAACCCAAAATAACCCGAAATTACCTGGAATTACCCAAAATTAACCCAAAATAACCCGAAATTACCTGGAATTACCCAAAATTACCTGAAATTACCCGAAATTACCTGAAATTACCTGAAATTAACCCAAATTACCTGAAATTAACCTAAAATTACCTGAAATTAACCCAAATTACCTGAAATTAACCCAAAATAACCCGAAATTACCTGAAATTACCTGAAATTAACCCAAAATAACCCGAAATTACCTGGAATTACCCAAAATTACCTGAAATTACCCGAAATTACCTGAAATTACCTGAAATTAACCCAAATTACCCCAAAATTACCCGAAATTACCCGAAATGACCCCAAAATGACCTGAAATTAACCCGAATTACCCCAAAATAGCCCGAAATTACCTCAAATTAACCCAAAAAAATCCGAAATAAACTGAAATTACCACAAATGACCCCCAAATGACCCGAAATTACCTGAAATTAACCCAAATTACCCCAAAATTACCCGAAATTACCCGAAATGACCCCAAAATGACCTGAAATTAACCCGAATTACCCCAAAATAGCCCGAAATTACCTCAAATTAACCCAAAAAAATCCGAAATAAACTGAAATTACCACAAATGACCCCCAAATGACCCGAAATTACCTGAAATTAACCCAAATTCCCCCAAGTGACCCCAAAATAACCCGAAATTACCCCAAAATAATCCGAAACTACTCCAAATTAACCCAAAATTACCCAAAATTACCTGAAATTACCCGAAATGACCCCAAAATGACCTGAAATTAACTGAAATTACCCCAAACTAACCCGAAATTACACAAAACTACCCCAAAATAAACTCAAAATTACCCGAAATGACCTGAAATTAACCCAAATTACCCCAAAATAAACCCGAAATTAACTGAAATTGCCCCAAAATAAACCCAAAATAAACTTGAAATAAACCAGAAATTACCCAAAATTACCCAAAATAACCTGAAATAAACCCGAAATTACCTGAAATTACCCCAAAATAACCCGAAATTAACCAAAATTGCCCCAAAATAAACCCCAAACAACCCGAAATTACACAAAATAACCCGAATAACCTCAAATAACCCCAAATAACCCAAAATAACAAAAACTAATCCAAAATATCCCAAAATATCCTAAAATAACCTGAAATAACCCCAAAATAACCCGAAATTAACCAAAATTACCCGAATAACCTCAAATAACCCCAAATAACCCCAAATAACCCAAAATAACAAAAAATAATCCAAAATAACCCAAAATAACAAAAAAACCCCCAAAATAATCCCAAAATAACCAAGAATAACCAAAAATATTCCAAAATAATCCCAAAATAACCCAAAATAACAAAAAAACCCCCAAAATAATCCCAAAATAACCAAGAATAACCAAAAATATTCCAAAATAATCCAAAAATAACCCAAAATAACCCAAAATATCCTAAAAAAACCCCAAAATAACAAAAAATAAACCCAAAATACCCCAAAATAACCAAAAATAACCAAAAATACCCAAAATAACCCAAAATGACAAAAAGTAACCCAAAATAATCCAAAAATAACCCAAAATAACCCAAATTCCCCACCAAATAACCCAAAATATCCCAAAATAACCCAAAATGACAAAAAGTACCCCAAAATAATCCAAAAATAACCCAAAATAACCCAAAATATCCTAAAAAAACCCCAAAATAACAAAAAATAAACCCAAAATACCCCAAAATAACCAAAAATAACCAAAAATACCCAAAATAACCCAAAATGACAAAAAGTAACCCAAAATAATCCAAAAATAACCCAAAATAACCCAAAATATCCTAAAATAACCTGGAATAACTCCAAAATAAACCAAAATTACAGAAAATATCCCAAAATAACCAGAAATATTCCTGAAATAACCCCAAATAAACCAAAATATCCCAAAATAACCCAAAATGTCCTAAAATAACCTGAAATAACCCCAAAAAATCCTAAAACAACTCAAAATAACCAAAATTATCCCAAAATATCCCAAAATATCCAAAAATAACCAAAAATATCCCAAAATAACCCAAAATAACCAAAAATATTCCTAAAATAACCCAAAATAACCCCAAATAAACCAAAATATCCCAAAATAACCCAAAATGTCCTAAAATAACCTGAAATAACCCCAAAATATCCTAAAATAACTCAAAATAACCAAAATTATCCCAAAATATCCCAAAATATCCAAAAATAAACAAAAATAACCCAAAATATCCCAAAATAACCAAAAATATCCCAAAATATCCCAAAATAACCAAAAATATCCCTAAAATAACCCAAAATAACCCAAAATAAACCAAAATATCCCAAAATAACCCAAAATATCCTAAAATAACCTGAAATAACCCCAAAATAAACCCAAAAGGACTCAAAATAACCAGAAATATCCCAAAATAAACAAAAATAACCAAAAATAACCTAAAATAACCCAAAACATCCCAAAATAACCCAAAAATGACCCAAAATAACCCAAAATTAACACCGGGACCCCCCACTAAAAACCCAAATAATCCCAAAATTGACCAAAAATGACCCGAAATGACCCCAAAATTACCCGAGACCCCCCCCAAAAAATAACCCCGCGACCCCTCCCCAAAAATAACCCAAAAATGACCCAAAAATGACCCAAAAATAACCCAAAAATGACCCAAAATGACCTGAAACGACCCCAAAATGACCCCGGGACCCCTCCCCAAATCCCCCCGGGACCCCCGAACGGGCCCTGCTCCGTGGGGGGGGGAACGGGAATTTGGGGAGGGGTCCCGGAGTCATTTGGGGTCATTTGGGGTCATTTTGGGGGGTCCTGGAATTATTTTTGGGGAGGGGTCCCAGGGTAATTTTTGGGGTCATTTTGGGTTATTTTGGGGAGGGGTCCCAGGGTAATTTTGGGGTCATTTCGGGGGTCTCGGGGTCATTTTGAGGGGGGGTCCCAGGGTAATTTTTGGGGTCATTTTGGGTTATTTTGGGGAGGGGTCCCGGGGTTATTTTGGGGTCATTTCGGGGGGCGCCCCTCCCCCACTGAGCCCCCCGCGGGGGGAACCGGAACCGGAACCGGGACCGGAAGCGGGATTGGACCGGAACTGGGTCCGGTACCGGGAATAGAACCGGGACCGGAACCGGAACCGGGATTTGGAACCGGAACCGGGATCGGGACCGGGAATGAAACCGGGACCGGGATTGGACCGGGACCGGAACCGGGACTGGGACCGGAATGGGACCGGGATCAGGAATGGATCCGGGAATGAAACCGGAACCGGGATTTGGATTTGGAACCGGAACCGGGATCGGGACCGGGAATGGGGAGAGGGGCGGGGCTGGGGGGAAACGGAGCGCCGCGATTGGCGGGGAGGGGCCTGGAGGAAGGGCGGTGATTGACAGCTGGGGGGGCGTGGCTAAAGAGCTCCGATGGGCTGCTGGGGGCGTGGCCAAACCGCGGTAATTAACGGCTGTGGGCGTGGTTAAACTGCGGTGATTGACAGCTGTGGGGGCGTGGCTAAACCGCGGTAATTAACGGCTGTGGGCGTGGCTAAAGAGAGGCGATGGGCTGCTGGGGGCGTGGCTAATGAGGGCTGATTGTGGGCGTGGCTAAAGCGCGGTGATTATTCGTTGTGGGCGTGGCTAAGGAGCTCTGATTGGCTGCGGTGGGCGTGGCCAAAGCCCGGTGATTAAAGGCTGTGGGCGTGGCTAAAGCGAGCTCTGATTGGCTGCCGTGGCCGTGGTTAAACCGCGGTGATTGACAGCTGGGGGGCGTGGCTAAAGAGCTCTGATGGGCTGCTGGGGGCGTGGCTAAACCGCGGTAATTAACGGCTGTGGGCGTGGCTAAAGAGAGCTCTGATTGGCTGCTGGGGGCGTGGCTAAACCGCGGTAATTAACGGTTGTGGGCGTGGTTAAACCGCAGTGATTGACAGCTGTGGGCGTGGCCAAACCGCAGCGAATAACGTTTGTGGGCGTGGCTGAGCCGCGGTGATTGGCAGGTGAGGCTAAAAACTTTGATTGACAGCTGTGGGCGTGGCCAAACCGCATTGAATATCAACTGTGGGCGTGGCCAAGGCTCCGATTGACAGCTGTGGGCGTGGCCACGGCGCTGATTGACAGCCGGGGGCGTGGTTACCCCGACCCCTCCCCCCTCTCTCGACACAGTTTTGGGTTCGTTTCTCTCGATTTTAATAAATTTTAATAAATTTTAATAAATTTTAATAAATTTTAATGAACTCCGCAGCCGCCCCTCCCCTCCCCCCCCCAATTTGGGGTCACTCTGGGGGGTCCCCGGGGGTCTCCGGGCCCCCCCCGGGGGTCTGGGGGTCCGAAATCCGGGCGGGGGTCTCGGGGTGGGGCGGAGACCCCAGACCCACCACCGAGGGGTCCTTGGGGGTCTCTGGGGTCTCCAGCGGGGTCTCGCCGTGGCCCGAAGCCCCCAGACCCACCCCGGGGGTCTCAACGTGGGCCGGAGACCCCAGACCCACAACCAAGGGGTCCTTGGGGGGCTCCGGGACCCCCACCAGGCTCTCCCCGTGGATTGAAGACCCCAGACCCACCACCAGCACCTCACGAAGGGCGGTGATTGACAGCTGGGGGGGCGTGGCTAAAGAGCTCCGATGGGCTGCTGGGGGCGTGGCCAAACCGCGGTAATTAACGGCTGTGGGCGTGGTTAAACTGCGGTGATTGACAGCTGTGGGGGCGTGGCTAAACCGCGGTAATTAACGGCTGTGGGCGTGGCTAAAGAGAGGCGATGGGCTGCTGGGGGCGTGGCTAATGAGGGCTGATTGTGGGCGTGGCTAAAGCGCGGTGATTATTCGTTGTGGGCGTGGCTAAGGAGCTCTGATTGGCTGCGGTGGGCGTGGCCAAAGCCCGGTGATTAAAGGCTGTGGGCGTGGCTAAAGCGAGCTCTGATTGGCTGCCGTGGCCGTGGTTAAACCGCGGTGATTGACAGCTGTGGGCGTGGCCAAACCGCAGCGAATAACGTTTGTGGGCGTGGCTGAGCCACGGTGATTGGCAGGTGAGGCTAAAAACTTTGATTGACAGCTGTGGGCGTGGCCAAACCGCATTGAATATCAACTGTGGGCGTGGCCAAGGCTCCGATTGACAGCTGTGGGCGTGGCCACGGCGCTGATTGACAGCCGGGGGCGTGGTTACCCCGACCCCTCCCCCCTCTCTCGACACAGTTTTGGGTTCGTTTCTCTCGATTTTAATAAATTTTAATAAATTTTAATAAATTTTAATAAACTCCGCAGCCGCCCCTCCCCTCCCCCCAATTTGGGGTCACTCTGGGGGGTCCCCGGGGGTCTCCGGGCCCCCCCCGGGGGTCTGGGGGTCCGAAATCCGGGCGGGGGTCTCGGGGTGGGGCGGAGACCCCAGACCCACCACCGAGGGGTCCTTGGGGGTCTCTGGGGTCTCCAGCGGGGTCTCGCCGTGGCCCGAAGCCCCCAGACCCACCCCGGGGGTCTCAACGTGGGCTGGAGACCCCAGACCCACCACCGAGGGGTCCTTGGGGGTCTCTGGGGTCTCCAGCGGGGTCTCGCCGTGGCCCGAAGCCCCCAGACCCACCCCGGGGGTCTCAACGTGGGCCGGAGACCCCAGACCCACAACCAAGGGGTCCTTGGGGGGCTCCGGGACCCCCACCAGGCTCTCCCCACACCCTGAAGCCCCCAGACCCACAACCAAGGTTTCTTTTGGGGGCTCTGGGACCCCCACCAGGCTCTCCCCGTGGACTGAAGACCCCAGACCCACCACCAGCACCTCACTGGAAGACCCCGACCCCACAACCAAGGTCTCTTTGGGGGTCTCTGGAACCTGAACCACGCTCTCCCCACCCCCTGAAGCCCCCAGACCCACCACGAGGGTCTCCTTGGAGACCTGTGGGACCCCCACCAGGGTCTCCCCACACCCTGAAGACCCCAGACCCACCCCAACCATGCTCTCCCCACATCCTGAGGACCCCATTTCTACCATCACAACATCCTTGGACACCTCTGGGACCCCAACCACGCTCTCCCCACACCCTGAAGCCCCCAGACCCACCACCAGGGTCTCCTTGGAAATCTGTGAGACCCCCACCAGGGTCTCACCACCCCCTGAAGCCCCCACCCCCACCCCAACCACGCTCTCGCCGTGGTCTGAAGACCCCAGACCCACAACCAGAGCCTCTTTTGGGGGCTGTGGGATCTCAACCACGCTCTCCCCACATCCCGAAGCCCCCAGACCCACCATCAGGGTCTCCCTGGGGGGCTCTGGGACCCCACCCAGGTTCTCCCCACACCCTGAAGCCCCCACCCCAACCACATTCTCCCCATGGACCGAAGCCCCCAGCCCCACCACCGTGCCCTCTCTGGGGGTCTCCGGGACCCCCGCCACGCTCTCCCCACACCCTGAAGCCCCCAGACCCACCACCAGGGCCTCTTTAGTGACCTGCGGGACCCCCGCCAGGCTCTCCCCGTGGACTGAGGACCCCAGACCCACAACCAGGACCTCACTGGAAGACCCCGACCCCACAACCAAGGTCTCTTTGGGGGTCTCTGGGACCCCCACCACGCTCTCCCCACATCCCGAAGACCCCAGACCCACCACCAGGGCCTCTTTAGTGACCTGTGGGACCCCAACCACGCTCTCCCCGTGGACTGAGGACCCCAGACCCACAACCAGGGTCTCTCTGGGGGGCTCTGGAACCTGAACCACGCTCTCCCCACCCCCTGAAGCCCCCAGACCCACCACGAGGGTCTCCTTGGAGACCTGTGGGACCCCCACCAGGGTCTCCCCACACCCTGAAGACCCCAGACCCACCCCAACCATGCTCTCCCCACATCCTGAGGACCCCATTTCTACCATCACAACATCCTTGGACACCTCTGGGACCCCAACCACGCTCTCCCCACACCCTGAAGCCCCCAGACCCACCACCAGGGCCTCCTTGGGGGTCTCCGGGACCCCCACCAGGGTCTCCCCACACCCTGAAGCCCCCAGACCCACAACCAGGGCCTCTTTAGTGACCTGTGGGACCCCAACCACGCTCTCCCCACATCCCGAAGCCCCCAGACCCACCACCAGGGCCTCTCTGGGGGGCTCTGGGACCTGAACCACGCTCTCCCCACACCCCGAAGCCCCCAGACCCACAACCAGGGCCTCTTTGGGTTCGTTTCTCTCGATTTTAATAAATTTTAATAAATTTTAATAAATTTTAATAAACTCCGCAGCCGCCCCTCCCCTCCCCCCAATTTGGGGTCACTCTGGGGGGTCCCCGGGGGTCTCCGGACCCCCCCCGGGGGTCTGGGGGGCCGAAATCCGGGCGGGGGTCTCGGGGTGGGGCGGAGACCCCAGACCCACCACCGAGGGGTCCTTGGGGCTCTCTGGGGTCTCCAGCGGGGGCTCCCCGAAGCCCCCAGACCCACCCCGGGGGTCTCAACGTGGGCCGGAGACCCCAGACCCACAACCAAGGGGTCCTTGGGGGGCTCCGGGACCCCCACCAGGCTCTCCCCACACCCTGAAGCCCCCAGACCCACAACCAAGGTTTCTTTTGGGGGCTCTGGGACCCCCACCAGGCTCTCCCCGTGGACTGAAGACCCCAGACCCACCACCAGCACCTCACTGGAAGACCCCGACCCCACAACCAAGGTCTCTTTGGGGGTCTCTGGAACCTGAACCACGCTCTCCCCACCCCCTGAAGCCCCCAGACCCACCACGAGGGTCCCCCCCGCCCCCCGCCGCCGCCTTGTGCACCTTCCTGTGCTTCCAGAGGTTGGAGAAGGAGCGGTAGCTCTTGCCGCAGTCGCCGCAGCGGTAGGGCCGCTCGCCGCTGTGGATGCGCCGGTGCTCGGCCAGGCGCACGGCCACGGCGAAGCCCTTGCCGCACTCGGCGCAGCGGAAGGGCCGCTCGCCGCTGTGCAGCCGCCGGTGGTCCTTGAGGTGCGTGGACTGCCGGAAGGCCTTGCCGCACTCGGGGCAGGGGTAGGGCCGCTCGCCGGTGTGGATGCGCCGGTGCACCTGCAGCGACGTCTCCGTGCTGAAAAGCTTTTTGCACTCGCCGCATTCTAAATTTTTGGCGCCGGCGCGGCGCGGCGTGGGCGGCGGGGTGGTTTTACACTCTGCTGTCGCCTCGCTGGCCGCTTGACCACCATGCGTCCGCTCGTGCGCCCGCAGCCGCGCGGCCGTGCCGCATTTTTTACCGCATATCCCGCACTCGAACCTCCACCCGGCGTTGCCGCAGCGGTGCTCCCGCAGCGCCGCCGCGCCGGCAAACGCGGCACCACATCCTTCACACCTGAGGGGTTCCTTCCCGGCGTGGCCGAGCGCGTGGACGTCCAGCAGCCGCCGCAGCAGGAAGCCGCGGCCGCACTGCGCGCACTTGTAGGGGTACTCGCCGCCGTGGTGGGCGCGGTGCAGCAGCAGCCGGTGCGGCCGCGGGAAGCGCAGCCCGCAGTCGCCGCAGCGGTGCGGCGCCGGCCGCCGCAGGTGCACCTGCAGGTGCTGCCGCAGCGTGGAGCTCTGGGCGAAGCGCTTGTGGCACTCGGGGCACTCGTGGGGCCGCTCCCCGGTGTGCGTCAGGCGGTGCCGCAGCAGGTTGGCGTGCGAGTTGAAGGGCTTGCCGCACTCGCCGCAGGCGAAGGGCCGCTCGCCCGTGTGCGTGCGCGCGTGGTTCCGCAGGTGCGACGACTTTTTGAACATTTTCCCGCACGTCCCGCAGCGGTGGCGCCGCTCCAGCCGGTGCACGAAGCGCTGGTGCCGCGCCAGCGCCGCCGCGCTGGGGAACGCCTTCTGGCACGCGCCGCACGCCAAGCTCGATTCTGGCTGCTCCAGAATCGGCTCTGGCGCGGGGATTGCGGCGCCCGGCGCGGCGTGGGAGCGCCGGTGGTACAGGAACTTGGTCATGCTGGCGAAGGTCTTGCCGCAGGCGCAGCGGTGCAGCGGCTCGGCCACGCCGTGCCCGCGGCGGTGCGCCAGCAGCGCCGCCTCGGTGTCCAGCGCCAAACCACAATCCAGGCAGAGGTAGAGGGAATCGCCGGCGTGCGC
>NW_024374124.1:0-430 GCF_014805655.1 Passer montanus
ACACCTGAGTCACACACAGGCACACCTGGGCATACCTGGGACCTATGGGGACACACTTGGGGCACACAGAGACACACCTGAGTCACACACAGACACACCTGGGGTACACCTGGGACACACTTGGGGCACACCTGGGGCACACCTGTGCCCAGGTGCGCCCCCCTGAGCGGCGTGTGGCGGCGCAGGTGCTGCGGCCGTTCCTGCTGCGCCGCCTCAAGGTGGACGTGGAGAAGCAGATGCCCAAGAAGTACGAGCACGTGCTCAGGTGCCGCCTGTCCAAGCGCCAGCGCTTCCTCTACGACGACTTCATGGGCCAGGCCAGGTGAGCGGGCACACCTGGGCACACCTGGGCACACCTGGGTATGCCTGGGAGCCCGAAATTCCCAAAATTCCCTTTTTTAAAGCAAAAGTTTGTGAAATTTTGTCGAAA
>NW_024374125.1:0-430 GCF_014805655.1 Passer montanus
CCCCCCACCCCACCCCTTATCCTCCCATCCTCTCAAAAATGGGGAGAATCCCCCCCAAAAAAGGGGGAACTCCCTAAAAAAGGGGGAGAACCCCCCAAAAAATGGGAGAACTTCCTAAATATGGGGAGAACCCCCCAAAAAATGGGAGAACTTCCTCAATATGGGGAGAACCCCCCAGAAAAAGGGGAGAACCCCTCAAAAAAAGGGGAGAACTCCCTAAAAAAGGGGGAGAACCCCCCAAAAAAAGGGGAGGACCCCCCCAAACCTTGGGAATATTTAACGATAGCAATAGTTTAGTGAATGTCCGAGCACTCCTGTGCATCCTCTCATGCATTAACGGCCAGTAAAGTGGACTTAGCCCCCTCCCCAAACCCCGGCCGGGACCCCTCCCCACCCACACAGACACTTTACGAGGAAGGGGGGGGGGGGG
>NW_024374126.1:0-430 GCF_014805655.1 Passer montanus
GGGGAGGGTTGGGCCTTTTTGGGTTTTTTAGAGGGATTTTTGGGGAGGAATTTGGGGAAATTTGGGGTTTTTTGTGGTTTTTGGGGGAGGTTTGGTGAAATTTTGGGGTTTGGGAGGTTTTTTTGGAGGAATTTTGAGGGATGTTGGGGAAAATTCTTTTTTTGTGTTTTTTTTATGGTTTTTTTGGGGAGATGGAGGAAATTTTGGTGAAATTTGGGTTTTTTTGGAGGAATTTGGGGTTATTTTCAGGATTTTTTTAGGAATTTCGGGCAGCGTTGGGGAAAATTTGGGTTTTATGATTTTTCTTTTCATTTTTTGTGTTTTTGGTGGAGTTTCAGGGGTGAAATTTGGGATTTTGGGGGCGAACTGGGGAGATTTTTGAGATTTTTTTGGGGGGGGTTTTTTCGGGTTTTTTTTGGGGGAGGGTTTT
>NW_024374127.1:0-430 GCF_014805655.1 Passer montanus
TTTTTTTCCTATTTTTTCCCTATTTTTTCCTGTTTTTTCCTCCATTTTTTCCACCATTTGCTCCCCATTTTCCCCCATTTTTTCCCAATTTTTTCTCAGTTTTCCCCACATTTTCCCCCCATTTTCCCCATGTTTTTTGCCTTTATTTTCCCATTTCCCCCCCCATTTTTTTCCCTTCCCCCCATTTTTCAGCTGATTTTTTCCCAATTTTTCACCATTTTTAACTTGTTTTTCCCCATTTTTTCACTGTTTTTTTCTCATTTTTCCCAATTTCCCCATTTTTCCCCAGACTGACCCTGACGTCCATGACCTTGGTGATCTTCCAGAGGTCGATGAGCAGCCCCACGAGCACGCTGAGCTCCTTTCCCCCCCTTTTTGGGCCGTTTTTGGGCCGTTTTTGGCCATTTTTTCCCCGTTTTTCCCCGTTTTT
>NW_024374128.1:0-430 GCF_014805655.1 Passer montanus
AAACTGTTTGCCCAATCAGGGGGTATTGCTGTGGCTACCAGCTGGGCTGCATCAACTTTGCATCTCATATGATACATTTGTCATCACATCTGGAAACCCTGTTCATTGGCTTCAGTTTGTGAGCGGGATATATAAAGAAGAAAGCAAATAGTCTTTCCCCTCAGAGTGTATATGCTTTATATCTTCTTTTGTCCAACTTTTCATTTTCTTTTTTCCCTTCTGGCAGGTTATCCAAAGCCAGTTAAATGTCTTGTCAGAGAGTATAGATTGAAGAATTTGTAGTGAAAATGGGACATTGCCCTTCTCTGGACTTCATCTAGCACTTTAAATTCTTCCCCGAACTAAAGGGCCCAGAATTGGAAACAGGATTCAGGGTGTGGCCTCAGCAGTGCCGAATATAGCAGGACAGTCACTGCCCTGGTCCTGCTGG
>NW_024374129.1:0-430 GCF_014805655.1 Passer montanus
AAAAAAAATCCAAGGAGTGTTCTCTATAGACTTACTACAGCAGTTTGGATTTATATCCAAATGAAAATCAGACTTCATTCTATAAATATCTGTTAATCTCTATTCTTACATTTTGTTCCACTTTTTTGGCTTGCATTATGAAAGTCTGAGAGAAGCTTGCTGGTTTTTATTGAACTTTCTGATTATTTACAGTTGCATTTTGGGAAACACTGCCGTAATAATACTCAACAAGTGTCCACTTGCTACCAAGGGCAAAAGTCACTGTTTGTCAAGGACTGGCAGCTCTTGCTGGGGATGTTGACCCTGCACAGTGCACACCTTCCCACATGTCATGGTCCTTACATACCTTTGTTAGAAAGGGTCATCATTTAGGAAGATCTTTTAACACTTGTGTTTTCTTAGACTTTTGCAAAACCATGGCCACCAGTAT
>NW_024374130.1:0-430 GCF_014805655.1 Passer montanus
TTTGAGGATGATTTTGGGGTGGTTTTGGGGTATTTTCAGGGGTGTTTTTGGGGATGGTTTTGGGCTGATTCCCCGTGTTTTTGGGGATGGTTTTGGGGGTGTTTTCAGGGATGTTTTTGGGTTGATTTCCTGTGGTTTTGGGGCTGTTTTTTGGGCTGTTTTTGGGCTGATTTCCTGTGTTTTCGGGGATGATTTTGGGGTATTTTCTGGGTGGTTTTGGGCTGATTTCCCATGTTTTTGGGGCTGTTTTTGGGCTGTTTTTGGTTTGATTCCCCATGTTTTTGGGCTGTTTTGGGGCTGTTTTTGGGGCTGTTTCTGGGCTGATTCCCCGTGGTTTTGGGGCTGTTTTTGGGCTGTTTTTGGCTGACTCCCCGTGTTTTTGGGCTGATTCCCCATGTTTCGGGGCTGTTTTGGGGCTGTTTTGGGGCTG
>NW_024374131.1:0-430 GCF_014805655.1 Passer montanus
AAGGTTCTCTTAGAAATGCATCAGTGAGGACACACATTCCCACCCAGCCCATATCAGGCCTCTTCTCCTCTTGCCTTTGTCCTTCTCTTCCCATGCCTGCTGGGCTGGTTTTGCCTTTTGAAAAGGCCAAGTGACAGCTCAAGGTCACTCATATGTGGAGCCCAGAATAACATGCTGCACTGAAACTTCACCTAGATCATATATCGAATCCATTATGCTTAGAATGCTCTTTCAAAAGAAACTGCTCACAGAGTCTGAGACTGTATCTGCATGCAGTCACACCTAAGCTTCCCAATGGGCAGGTGTTCAGAGTGCAAGGCAGTCCCTTCAGTTCCTTGGGACTCAATGGATCTCCCTGACAATTTCATCTGTAATCTCTTCAAGAAATGAACAAGTGAACCCTGGCACCAAATCCTGTTAAACTACTCTT
>NW_024374132.1:0-430 GCF_014805655.1 Passer montanus
ACAGGGATCTGTCTTTGCCATCAGGAGGGGGAGAGCTTTGGAATTACTTAAACATTAATATTTAATAACAATATATTTTATATCATATATCTTTTATATAACAGTAAAATAATGTAGATATTATAAGTAGTTATAATAATATATAATATATTAGATAATATATAAAACTGTATAACTTCATATATAATAATAGAATATCTTATAATAATATATTATATATAATAATATATAATATATAATCATATTATAATAAGATATTTATTAGAATATTATATATGTGCTATAATGTAATATATTCTATTATATCGTATTATATTATATCATATTGTTATATTATATCATATTATATTATACAATGATATTGCATATATTATATATTATATAATATAAAGATTATACCATTTTCTAGCTATATAATAATTAATACTAA
>NW_024374133.1:0-430 GCF_014805655.1 Passer montanus
CTACAGAAGCATTCAATTAAGTGCTTTATTGAGCTGAGAATCCATATTTCTTATAGTAAGCAACACCATTATTTGCAGTACTTATTAATAACATATAAGCATGTAAGTTGCCACTCCTCTTTGACAAAACCTATTACATTTAAAACTGCCATTTTTTAAACAGTAAGTGAAGACAGTTGTGCCATGTTATTGCAAAGCATCAACCACTATAAATTAAGGCACTTACCAGAGAACTGTTCACAGTGGTATCTGTTGTACAAGCAGCAAAATAACCTTCAGCATCTGCAAACTAATTACAGAAATGTTCATGTAATAAACTACCAAGGCAAAGTTGTTATTAACTGAAATTTTTTTTCCATCATTCTGTCACAATTCCCTCTCTCCTCTCAGCCCTCCTCCCCAATACCAAGAGAGCTTACAAGTTCAGTAA
>NW_024374134.1:0-558 GCF_014805655.1 Passer montanus
TGCTCTGCAACTCGGCAGGGCTGGGTTGTGACTGCAGAGCAGCAGCAGCTGTGCCCTCACTGAGCTACAACCCTCATGGCAATGAACGCCATCCCGCCAGGGCACACAGCCCCACGGGGGCTGCCACAGCCGCACCGACAGCCCAGCACACACCGCGGGCAGGCGCCACAGCAGCCTGCTCGCTGCCAGCTCCGCGGTGGAACAACACACACGACTTTGCAGCCAAGGACTAAACTCCTCAGGGCCGCAAAAGCAACCAAACAACCCATTTTCCCCACTCTGCTCCGACTGTGAAGCACCATTGTCCGCACCGGCCTTGACCCTGCAGCCAGGCCACAGCAGTGGGGTTCGCCTGACCCCAACAGCTCCGGCCCCGAAGACCCACGGACCTTTTGGGGCCCCGGGGGTAGAGCCCGGCTCAGGCGGCGGCTCAGGCGGCGGCTCAGGCGGCGGCCCCGGCTGCCCCGCCGCAGCTGCCCTCAGGAAGTGCCGCAGGTCGGGCCCCGCGGGCAGCGCGAAGCCGCGCCACACCGGCCGCTGTCCCGGCCCGCAGCGCGC
>NW_024374134.1:1061-7372 GCF_014805655.1 Passer montanus
TGGCCCAGGGCAGGGGACCCCCAGCTCATGGGAGCACCAGGTGAGGCCCCAGCAGGGGGATGGAGGGTCCGGGCCAAGGCAGCAGTGCAGGGCAGTGGCAGGACTGGTGGTCTTCGGCTCAGGCAGGGAATGGCAAAGTGGTGAATGGAGCATCTGAAGGGCTCTCATTGCCTCATCTTCATCCCCGTGGCTGGAAGCGAACGTCTGCTCCAAGCAGCAGGAAATTCTGGGAGAAAGAGAGAAAGCACTGGGCTGCAACAGGCCCTGGCAGCTGCATTGCCCAGCACCCACAACATCCCTGAACGGAGAATGGATTGGGACATTCCACCAGTCCCTGTGCCTGTTTTTCCCCCTGGAAGGCTCTGGAGGCATTTCACAGCCACACCACACTACAACTTTTCAGCACCCCCATGGAGACCCTGCTTTGGTGTTTCTCTAAGGCACCTCACAACAGGGGCTCTCTCTGGTCTCCTGGTCCTGCTACAGCTCCTTACAGCTGAGCAGGCAGGGGCTGCATCCTCCCAGGCATCACAGCATCCATCCCGGCATTGCCAGTCAGGGAGAGGATTTGGGACTGACACTGCTATAAAAAGTGTTCTGGGAAATTCAGTCCCCAGGCTTAAGAACGGGAGGATGATGTGGTCCATCCCAGACACCCACCATGCAACCAGGAAAACACAGAATTCATTTGCTGCTGAGTGTTCCCATGCACCATTTCCTAGCACAGCTGGGAGAACTGGATTTGGAGGCTGTGCTGGTAAGCAGGGCTTTGTGGGCAGCACGATGGGCCCCAGCTGGGGCCAGCTGCTCCCTCTCACTCACCTGGTGGAACCTCACAAGGATATTGGAGAGCTGAATCCTGTCCAGAAGTGGGAGAGGGAAACCCTCATCTAAGCGGGCTGGAAAAGACAACACATGTGTCTGCACTGGGATGGGAATGGGAGTCAAGGGAGCACAGAGCACTCAGAGAAGGTGGCCACCCCCTTCCCCCTGCCCTTTCCTCTCTGCCCCTGCTCCTGGGGCAGGCAGAGGAAACTCCTCCCAAGCTCCACAGAAGGGCTGCATGTTGTGCCATGGCAGCCCCCTTGGCCACTCCTGCCACCAGCCCCACTCTGGTCTGAGCTGCTGGCGAGGCAGGAGATGCAGGGATTCGGGGAGAGGGTCTGGAAAGCATTAGGATCTGCAGAGGGCTCATATTTTCCCTCCACAGAAGGGCTGCGTGTTGTGCCATGGCAGCCCCCTTGGCCACTCCTGCCACCAGCCCCACTCTGGTCTGAGCTGCTGGTGAGGTAGGAGATGCAGGGATTCGGGAAGAGGTCTGGAAAGCATTAGGATCTGCAGAGGGCTCATATTTTCCATTGCGTTTGTTGCTTGGAGCCTGTCAGAGCAGCAAGAGGCTCCCACCGCTTCACTGCCGCCTCCTGCACGCACTTTTCCCTGCATCAGCCTTGGCAATGAGGATTTAATTAGTGAGAGGGGACCCCTTGGGTGGAATAACCTGAGTGCAGGGTGCTCCAGCAGCCCCATCCCCCCCAATAGGTTCTCACCATTGAGACGTGGGAGCAGGGTACTGGAAGTCATGATGTTGATTAAGGACTGCATCATTCGTACCTGAGTAGTGGGGAGATGAGGGAGGCAAAGCTTTAGTCTGCAGGACAGGAGACATGAAGGTACTCGAGGATAATTAGTAAAAGGAGAGGAGGAGCTGGGTTGGGCACACTCTTTGCCAGAGACCAGCAGCTTTGTCTGTTCACACTGGCAGTGTAGGAAATGCTGGGCTGAGAGCAGCAAAGGATCAGGCTCTGCATCCATTCCCAGCCTTGCAGGCCGAGGCAGGAGGTGGCTGCAGGGTCAGCGTGGGGTCCCATGTTGGGAGGCAGCAGGGAATGACTCCCTGTCCTGGTCCCCAGCAGGCTGCCAGCTCCATGCTGGGGGCTCTGGTCATGGTCAAGGGTAGCTCACCTGGAAAGTGCCAACAGCTGAATCCTTCAGGGAGAGCCTGATCCTGCACAGGGACAGAAGTGGTGCTGTGGAGGATGTGCCAAGGCAGGGAGCGATTCCAACCATCGATGGCCATGCAGATCCCACTCCCTCCAGCCCCAGCTCATTCCCTCCACAGCAGGCCCACATCCCAGGGACCTTCCCCTCCCCTCTGTGTGCCTGGGCACCCAAACCAGAAAGAGCCCCAGGCACCCCCTGCCCAGCCAGTGGCTGCTCCCCTCTGTACCTGCCCACATCCAGGCTCCCAACTAAGCGGCCGGATCTCACGTTGATGACAGCGGACACGTTCCCTGTCTGGGGAGAGAGCACAGAGCTCTGGCAGGGCTCACCCCACCTCACCCCAAAGTCAGAAACCCAGGAGAACAGCTGAAACACCCTCTGCCCATCCAGGGGCGTGATTGCACCCAGCATTAAAGCTGCCATTTGTCAGCTCAGGAGTTGTTCGGCTGGGGACACCCTCACTGTGCCTGGACAGCACCTGAGAGCTCCCCTGGCAGGATCTGGGCAACAGGACTGGGCACAGCTCAAATTCCCTTCTACCCCATCTCCACAGGCCATGTCTGAACTCACCAGGCTGAGGAGGAAGAGAGGAGCCAGCTTGGAGTTGGGAAGGATGGCGTAAGCCTGGACATCCACAATGGGCTGGAATGAGATTCCTCCTGGTCCAATAGTCAGGAATGGAGCAGTGGGAGTGGACAGCCTGAACTTCATTGGCATGTTTGGGTACTTCTCCTCCAGCTGTGTGGGAGTAGGGAGAGGATGGGAATGATGGCACAAAGCCCCAGTCCTGAGGAAGAACACCTGGCACAGCGCAAAGCCTGTGTGTGCAAGAGCTCTGGGCAGGCAGGGCCAGACTGCTCACCTGGGGAATGAAGGCTGAGAAGATAGAGGTGTCCAAGCTGAATCCTGCATCCTTTGGGATCTGCAGGGAGAGGACTGGGTCACACTGGGGCAATGTGGCACAGAGGAGCCCATGGCATTCCCACATGCTGCCATGTCTGACAGCTCAGCCCCATCCCACAGCCCCCAGCTCTGTCACGGGGGCTTCTCCAGGATTGCTGGCTGCTCCCGGAGCTCCTGAGCAAATGGAACCTGTGTCTGTGCCCTGTCCCGCTTGTGCCACTCACCATGGCCTCTGTGATTTCAAAGACCAGTGCCCCGGCCTTGTGGTAGGCAATGCCAGCTGTGTTGAAGAAGTAGCTGGAGGCTCCAAAGTAAACCATGCGCTCGTGATCCGAGGGGAAGGCCAGTGGCAGCGGTGAGAAGGGGACGGTGGAGCGGTGGGCCAGGGAGTAGAATTCACCCTGGGAGGAGGGAGAGACATGGAGAAGGGGTGCAAATAGCAGTGGGGCTCACCTGCTGACTCAGGCCTGCAAACAGCATTTGCAGCAGGTACCAAAACCTCTGGCAATGGCATTGGGCAAATCAGGTGTTCCCAGGGCTGCCTCTCACCTTCAGGTCTGCATCCAGGGACTGAGCAGTAGCTCTTGGGGGTGCTACCAAGGAGTAATCAATCCCAATCTTGTCATCTATCCTGGCTGTGACTGCAAACACAAGCAAGAGAGATGAGTATGAATGACATGGTTGGGAGCAGATGGCCTCCACTGGCATCTGGGCAGTGCCATGATTGGGCTTCCTGATGCATCAGCTCACTACCAATTGCCCACATGCCTGCTTCTGCTAAGAAGCAAAAACTCCCACTTTTCCCCTGACTTTTTCACAGCCATCTCATAGACCTGAGGAATGGCCATCATCCCCAGTTAATGTCGCCTAGCCCACATCATCCCTTGGGCACCGAATCAGAAGGAATTTCCACAGCCAGACAGGACACGCAGTGATTTCTCTCTGCAGAGAAGGTGCTCCCAGCTCCCAGCTTGGGTAATGCTCCCGGAGATGGGGAGCAGATACAAAGTAAAATGTTCCTCATGGATGGGAAAAGCTAGGAGGAGCTGCTTCTAAACCCACTTACAGCCCCCCAGTACCTGGTAGTGTCTGGATGTACGTCTGGAGCTCGTTTTTCACAGACTTGGCCACATTGTCACACACCTGTGGGACAGAAAGGCCACAGAGCTGAGCAGGGCCAGCCGGGTCACAGCCATGCTCCCTGCTCCATGACAAAGCCTGCTGAAGTGAATGAGCACACAGTGATGATTGCCTCCATTCACCAGGCAGCACATTAAGTGTCCAAGACACAAGCAGGGTTTGTACATACAAGCATCTGCTTGCAGCAATTTCCCCTCAGCACAGTTCAGCTCTGAGGAGACCCTTGGAAGGAATCTCCTGTGGCCCATGCAGGAATGAACCGTGCTGAGCAGCCAGGGCATGGCCAAAAAATTGCTACAGAGAGGATTAATCCATCCCACAGAAGTGTACTATGGCTATATTTGTATCCTTATACTTGATCCTTTGAGGACATTACCTACAAGTGAGAACTAAAGAAAAGCAGTAATCCCAGGGCCCTGTGTTCCACTGCTCACATACCATGGTCTCTAAATTCTTCTGCAACAGGGACTTATGACCCTTTTTGAACAGGTCGTAAAACCACCTGCAGAGAAGCACAGAGAGAAGCCCTGCCTAGCTCAGATCCATACTGCAGAAATATGTGCCCAGGAAAGCGAGATGATAGAGGACATCATTCTCAAGCAAGACCCTGGGAACATCATTCCCACACCAATTACACATCTGGCTTTGCCCCAGGGTTTACATTGGAAAACAGACTCACTGCTAAACCACACCCACCCCCCTTTAATGTGCAGCCACAGCAGGAGAAATTCAGGCCAGATTTAAGACCAGGCAACCTCAGATTTGCCAACAACATACTCCTCACACCAGGGCCCCATTCCAATGGCAGAGCAACATTCCAGTGGCAGGCTCAAGCCAACTTTGGAGGCGCTGGCACTGCAGTCTGCGGTGCTGATGGTGGGCTTCCCAGTGGTGTCACTGCCCAGCCTCAGGATGATTTTGATGTAGATATTTTCCACCTTCAGGTTGAAAGATCCAGGCCCCCGTCTACAGGGAGAAGGGGGATGATAAGGGGATGTTTGTCAATGCCAAGACCTGGTGAAGAGACCTCAAATCCTCTTCAGGATGAATCTATCTGGATCAGACTCCCCCTTGTATTGTGCATCCAGAGGAGATTGGGAAAGTGTTCAAATTCAGGGGAACCAAATTTCACTGGCACATAAACTAGGAGAGGTAACCTTTAAAGAGAGGGGAGTGAGAGCAAGTGGGGGTGGTGGAAGAGTGACCTGAGGGTGCATGTATAGCTCCCCTTTCACAGTCCTTGTTCTTGCCTCCCACCCGTTTTTATCCATCATATATAGGGGACAAAAGTGACAGCTGCCCAAAACACAAGGGAGAGGAGAAAAAAACCTGTCCAGATCCAGAGAGTGAGATAGAGAGTGGGGGCCTGAATAGGGAGAGGAAGAGCTGAGCACTCACATGAAGAGAAACTTCACCCAGCAGTGCCCATTCATCTCAACAGAGGCATTTGAGATGGAGACCTGCAGGCCCACGTTGGAGATCGGGGTGATCCGTGAGTGTGGCAAGCGGAAACTGGGAATGTGCAGTCTAAAAATATGCAAATCAAAAGAAAGTCATGCTACAGTGGTTCCACACTACCAAGCACAAGGCTAGGGAGGGAGGGAAGGAAGGCGAGCAGGATGGAGTCACTGCACTGGCAGCATCCCCAGCTGCAGTTCTGCTGCAGTGAAGCTACACCAGGCAGGGACACAGAGGGCAGAGTGGCACCTTTGGGAATGTGGCCCTTGCAGCCGCCCAAGGCAGCTCCAAACGCTGCACTGCAGGAGCACAGAGGCACCCGGGCAGCAGGGAGCTGGCATTTCCACAGGGACTGGGCTCCTGCTTCACACAGGAACGTGTGCCCTGGTCCCACAGGCAAGGCCATCTCCACTACCCAGGCTTTGATTGCACACAGTCCACCCATGTCCAGAGTACCGTGACCCTGGTTCCAATTTTCCCATTGGGCAAGGAGTAAAACAGGAAGATATCTGCATGCACCAAGGACAGGGCCAACATCTCAGGGAGCTGTGGAGGGGACAGGATGGTCCTCACTGCTCCGGGGGCTCCCCACCACCCCCAGTCCTCCTGCAGTGAGTGCCTCTAAGGCACAGTCTGGGCTCGCAGGGCTCACCTGGAGAGCGAATAGTGCAACTCCCCCGATTTACCCGAGAAGTCTGGCAGCTTCAGCTGGGCCAGCTCCTTCTCCAGGATCGCGATCCCCTGCTGTTGGGCTGCAGGGACACAGGGAGAGCATGACTCCACCACTCCACTACTCCCTACTCCATCAT
>NW_024374134.1:8624-9521 GCF_014805655.1 Passer montanus
TGGCAGCTGAGCCTGGCAGAGCCACATTCCTGCAGCCTGCTCCCAGCAAAAGCTGGGAAGAGCCTGGGCTGCCCAGGAGCAGCGTCCCAGCCCTGCTGCTCTCCATCCCTGTCCCTGTCCCATGGATCTCCTGGCTACTCTGTGAGCTGCTTCTGTCACACCAATGACCTGCCACAGGCACCCGAGCAGCCATGGAGCAACCAGAGCAGCCTTGGGACACAGCAGTAGCTAAAGAAGGCAGGTCACAGCTTCTCACCTCATGTCAGCAGATCCAGGGACCCCCAAAGCCAGCAGGGCTGGCAAAGGATCACCTGCCTGGGCTGGGCGGCTGCACCAGGGCCACCACCCCAGTGCAGTGCCCTGCACCTCCAGACCCTGCCACAGGGCTCCTGCACAGAGCAGCCACGCATGGCAGGAGACCTCCATCAGCCCAGGATCAAGCTCCAAAGACAAGACCTCTGAGGCCTGATGTGTCACAGCTCTGGTCACGATGGCTGGAGACAGGGCAAGGAGCTGGGTGCAGCCAGGCAGGTGTGAGGGGGGAACACCCTGTGCCACCCCAGCCAGGAGAGCTGGGCTGGCTGGTCTCTCTATTTTAAAGTAAGGGACCCAGAACTGGACACAACACAAACCCTTCCTTGGTCCTGTTTCCCCACTATGGCTGATACAGGCCAGGATGCCCCTGGCCTTGTTGACAACCCGGTGCTCATGTTCAGCTGTTGTTGACAGCACCCCCAGGGCCTTTTCCACTGTGGTTTTTCTAACCAAACTGCCCCAAGGCTGGAGTGAAGGGACAGGAGAGCAGGACACACATGTTCTGTGGTGCCATGGAATCAGCCAAACCAGGTGGTCCCAACCCAGCTCCCATCTGGCCCAGTGCAGCCCCAAGCACAGTGA
>NW_024374135.1:0-430 GCF_014805655.1 Passer montanus
ACAGGGACAGACAGGGGACAGACGGACAGGGACAGACACAGGGACAGACAGACGGACAGGGGGACAGACGGGGACAGACGGACAGACAGACGGACAGGGGGACGGACAGGGGGACAGACGGACACGGGGACGGACAGGGGGACAGAGGGACAGGGGGACGGACAGACACAGGGACGGACGGACGGACCACGGGCACAGAGGGGGACAGACGGACAGACAAGGTACAGACGGACACGGGGACAGAGGGACAGAGGGGGCAGGGACAGACGGACACGGACAGAGGGACAGACAGGTGGACACGGGGACGGACGGACACGGACAGACGGACAGAGAGACGGACACAGGGACAGGGGTCATTTTAGGGCGATTTTGGGGCGGTTTTGGAATTATTTCGGGATGAATTTGGGATGAATTCAGGGTTATTTTGGGG
>NW_024374136.1:0-430 GCF_014805655.1 Passer montanus
CAGAATATTCTGAGTTGGAAGGGACCTGCCAGGACCCCCAAGCCCAGCTCTTAAGTGAGTGACCCACAATGACATGATGGGTTTTTTACAGATATTAAGCAGCAATTCTTTAGAAGCACCTGATTTTATATCCACTAAAGGAATTTATGGTTTTTTAAAAATAGGAGAAACATCAGAGCAATGAATAAGCGCAAACTTCACATTCACCCTCTCAGCTGCTACCAGGATTCCCCAGGCACCTCGAAGTTTTCCATGCTGTAATCACACAAAATTCAGATCCCAGGCACACCCAGAGCTGGCAGGTCTGAGCAGCTCCCACCCCTCTCCCAGCCCAGCCTCCTGCCTGTACTCACAGGCTCCATCCGAGGGGCTGATCCCGACGGCCCCGGGACAGATCCAGTCTGGAGAGATGCCTTGGGAGGCTGAGCTG
>NW_024374137.1:0-430 GCF_014805655.1 Passer montanus
TGAGGGGCATTGCTTTAACATCTCAATAGGAAAGAGAGACTTGTTGCTGTGAGCTGTGCTTTCTTCAGCCTATCTCAAAGTGGGAGACAGGGCTCTTTGACATTGCACCCAATTTCCAGCAGAGACCCTCCTTCTCCCTAAGAGGCCAGCCCTTCCACCTGCTCTGATGGTCCTCAACTGCATCCCAGGCCTGAGAAGAAGGGATCTGATGAACTGCCACCTTACAATGTGCTCCTTTACACTTGCAAATTGTTCCAACCCAGGCTCCCCTCCCCTTGGAAAGTGTGGAGAGCCCTTGGCTCACCTAAGCTCTGTGCCCTGTTCCTGAAATGACTGCCCAGGCTGGGCCAAGTGCAGCTTTCTGCACAATTCCAAGGCAACCTTTCCTTC
This sequence comes from Passer montanus, assembly GCF_014805655.1. Lineage (NCBI taxonomy): Eukaryota > Metazoa > Chordata > Aves > Passeriformes > Passeridae > Passer > Passer montanus. Next base: position 391 of record NW_024374137.1, read on the forward strand.
AGCCATCCAGGCCCCAGCTTGCAAAGCCTTGCCCCTCTTA
>NW_024374138.1:0-430 GCF_014805655.1 Passer montanus
CCAAATTTTCCCATCAAAATCCCAATTTTGGGGGTAATTTTCCCATAAAAATCCCAATTTTGGGAAAATTTTCCTCCTGGAGACTCCAAAAATTTGGGGCAAAAAATCCCAAAATTTTGAGGAATTTCCCAAAAAAAATCCCAATTTTTGCCATAAAAATCCCAATTTTGGGGGGAATTTTCCCATAAAAATCCCAATTTTTGGGGATTTTTTCCAAATGGAGACTCCAAAAATTTGGGGCAAAAAAATCCCAAAATATTCCGATAAAAATCCCAAAATTTTCCCATAAAAATGTCAAAATTTGGGGGACTTTCCCCACAAAAATCCCAAATTTTGCCATGAAAATCCCAATTTTAGGGGAAATTTTCCCATAAAAATCCCAAAATTTTTAGGCAATTCTTCCTCCTGGGAACGCCAAAAATTTGGAATT
>NW_024374139.1:0-430 GCF_014805655.1 Passer montanus
TCATGGAAAAATTAGGGAGAAATCAGGGGAAAATTCCGGGAGAAATCAGGGGAAAATTCCAGGAGAAATCATGGAAAAATTAGGGAGAAATCAGGGGGAAATCAGGGGGAAATCATGGAAAATTCCGGGAGAAATCATGGGAAAATCCAGGAGAAATCAGGAGGAAATCATGGAAAATTCCAGGAGAAATCGTGGGAAAATCAGGGGGAAATATCATGGGAAAAACATGGAAAATTCCAGGAGATATCATCCCCCACTGACCACCCTGTGACCAAACACTGACCACTGAGATGACCACTGACCAAACACTGACCACTGAGCTTGACCATCACCCCAAAACGACCCCTCCCAGCCCCACCTCCACCCCCAGCCCACCTTGCAGTCCACCTTGAGCTTGACCATCACCCAAAATGGCCCCTCTGACCTTCAT
>NW_024374140.1:0-430 GCF_014805655.1 Passer montanus
CGCTCGCTGTCACCACACGGTAGTAGCTGGTAGTAGAGTGAGAGCTCTCCAGCCGGAACGGGACGTCTTTGTCGATCGAGCAGCGCACCTCGCCGTTCGCCCCCGAGTCACGGTCCTGCACGTACAAAAGGGCCACGACAGTTCCCGTGGGGGCGTCTTCCGAGATCTCGCTTAGTGCCGAACGCACGGAAATCTCGGGTGCGTTGTCGTTGATGTCTGTCACGGTGATCACAACTTTTGCTGAATCAAAAAGAGCCCCACCATCATATGCCTGTAGATCCAGCTCATGGGCATCGCCTTCCTCGAAGTCCAGGCTTTGTCCCAGAGTGATTGCTCCCGTCTCAGAGTCCAGGTGGAATATCTGCGATGAACTCTTTTTGTTTTTAAATGAATATTTAACTTGCCCATTCAGTCCCTCATCCTCGTCGGT
>NW_024374141.1:0-429 GCF_014805655.1 Passer montanus
GAAAAAAATCGCCAAAAATTAAAAAAAACAAACTCCTAAAATTGTGGGAAATTTCCCCAAAATGCCCAAATTTGGGGCACCTGGAGGTTCCTAAATCACCTGGGAGCCCCCCAAAAAAATTTGGAATCCCCCAAAATTCCTGGAAACACCAAAAATACCAAAAAAATCCCCCTGAAATTGAAAATTTCACCCCAAAATTCTGAATAATTCCTCCAAAATCCAAAATAATTTCCCCAAAATGCCCAAATTTGGGGCACCTGGAGGTTCCTAAATCACCTGGGAGCCCCCCAAAAAAATTTGGAATCCCCCAAAATTCCTGGAAACACCAAAAATACCAAAAAAATCCCCCTGAAATTGAAAATTTCACCCCAAAATTCTGAAAAAATCCCCCAAAATTCTGAAAATAATTCCCCCAAAATGCCCAAATTT
>NW_024374143.1:0-429 GCF_014805655.1 Passer montanus
TGGGGAAATTTAAAATTAAAAATTGGGGGGAAAACGGGGAAATTTTTTTGGGGGGAAATGGGGGTTTTGGGGGGAAAAATGCTGGGGAATTTGGGCAGGAAAAATCCCAGGGATTTTGGGGTGAAAAGCTCGGAATTTGGGGAGGGGGAAATGGGGATTTTGGGGGTGAAAAATGGGGATTTTCGGTGGAAAAATTGGGATTTTGGGGCAAAAATTTGGGATTTTGGGGGAAAAAATGGAAATTTTGGGGCAAAAAATGGGGATTTTGGGGGCGAAATGGGGATTTTGAGGCAAAAAATGGGGAATTTGGGGTGGAAATGGGGATTTTTGGGCAAAAACCTGTGGATTTTGGGGCAAAAAATGGGGATATTAGAGGGAAAAAATGGGGATTTTGGGGGGGAATTGGAATTTTGGGTAAAAAATGGGGAT
>NW_024374144.1:0-429 GCF_014805655.1 Passer montanus
TGGGGATTTTTGGCTGCAAAAGCGGGGATTTTGTAGATCAAATGTGGATTTTGAGGGGGAAATGGGGATTTTGTGGGGGATCAGGGAAAACCAGGGGTTTTGGGTAAATCCGGGGGGAAAGGGGTTTTTTGGGGGCAAATTTGAGGGAATGATGTGGAATTTTGTGGGGGGAAATTGGGGATTTTTGCAAATTTGGGGAATAATACGGGGTTTTGGGGGGAAAAACTCAGGAATTTTGTGGCGAATCCTGAAGGGCCTTGGGAATTTCGGGGTAAATCCGGCGATTTTTGGGACTGGGGAATTCGGCTGTAATTGATTCTGTTAATTAACATCCATCACTAATTAACTGCACCTCGTTAACAGGGGCGACCACCGGCAGGACCGACGCGAGCGGCCGTACTGAGCCCCTCCCCCACCCCTCCCCGCCCC